>NC_042494.1:153220403-153228635 GCF_005508785.2 Acyrthosiphon pisum
TCCAACAAAACACAGATAATGTTTTTACTATCAAGTTTCATAATAGTCGATTCACTCTAATTGTTAAGCTAACGGCATAAAACGTGAACTGCTGAGCGTAAATTTGCTATGTTACGCGTTTGTAAGACGGATACAACAAATGCGGGTGTGGCGTCCTCTTAACATAGTTTGAAACAAAATTAAGATGTTATCTTTCTTTATTATTATGATCTATACTGCAGAAAAAATGTATTTTAGATAAAAAAACCTTGATTGAATATATAAAATCTAAAAAGAAACTTAATAAAAAATCTTGATTAAATTAAAAATATTAAACAAATCTTGATAGAATATTTTTTAAAAAATAGTTTTTTTAATTTAATTTATTTATTGATCGATAATGTTTGTTCTATATATATAAAAAAAAACTTTTTTCTTGTCTAATAAAAATATTTTCTGTAGTCTTAAATTTAAGTTTTTATTTTGAATTTGTTTAAGATGTTGTGTAAAACTTTAAAATTTATATATATTTAGATTATGTTATTTTTATTATATTTTGCAGTAACTTCCTATCTCCAACACAAGCTGTATAAGCTTACAGGAGGTAGGTTAATCAATTCTTGTTCAATTTAATGTTTTGTTTTTGATTTATAAAAAAAAAAAAAAATACTTGATTAAATATAGATTTTTTTATTGAATATCAATTTTTTATTTAATATGGATTTTTATTATGTTTTTTAACTTCTTTTTAGAATTTTTTATTGAATCAAGATTTTTTTTTTATCCTACCTACTTAGATTTTTTATTAAATTTAATTTTTTTCAAAATCCCAATGAAAAAATCTAAATCAAATAAAAAAAATCTTTATTTAATAAAAATAAATGTAAATTTAATAAAAATAAGCCAGCGGTTAACAAAATTTATTTTTTATAAAAGATTTAATTTTAATAAAAAATCTAATATGAATAATAAATAATAAATGAATAAAAAAAATGTAATTTAAATACATAAATATTGAATTAATATAAAACCAGTTGAGTAAGAACCGATATTTTATAAAAAAATATACACAATAAAATTAAAAAAATTCTTGAATGAATAAAGAAAACGTGGAGTTCGTTCATTTGGATACGCCAACGATTAGCGCTCTCTCAATGGCACTAATAGGTATAGGAGAAATAATTATAGTAGACATTAGTATTTATTATTTTATTGGTTACCATTGGCTATCGGGCAGATCAGGTACAAGCTTGCATCAAGTCGAATTTTCGCAAATTATTGCCTACAAAGGTTACACTTATAACCGCACAAAAAACTTTATTTATTAAAAAATATTCTATCAAGATTTGTTTAATATTTTTAATTTAATCAAGATATTTTGTCCACTAACCAGCATAGTCGGATTGTATACCAGAGTGTCTGGGTTGCACTTACTGCAACGAGTTAGTGAGTTACACCCAAAAGAAGTTGAACAACCACAATTTTTTTAAGAATCGTCATTTTATAAAAAAATAATCTGTGTAGAATAGAAAATAATATAAGGGGGCTGGAGCGTAATCAATTCTAAGGAGTAAAAACTAGGCATTTTATATTTCTGTTTATCTGGGTCTTGTGTATGTGTTGAAAGTAAATGAACATTAGTTTGCGTAATTCGTAGTACTGATCACGTTTTATAGGGGCATCATAGTGACCGGGATGTACGTCTGTAATTTTACCTACGCGCATGCACATGTCACCATTTATTGCTTTATAAAATGACAAACATTTTTTTTCAAAAAATACTACCTCTGACTTCAATCACTACGCTCAGTAGGATGTTCCGATTTTAATTTTGAAAGCAGATTTGAATTATCCTCTAAATTTACTATGCTTTAACTGGCGTACATTTTTCATATTCTATATCGATGTATATAAATTTGAATTATGAATATGTTCTATTTTTACTCTTTTTGTTAGTAAATTTCTAAGTAAAAAAAAATAAAAATCAGAAAAATTAAATTGTCAAAGCATAGATAATTTAGTGACAAATTCAAATTTGCTTTCAAAATTAATAACGGAACATTATATTGGGCGTAGTGATTGAAGTCGTGAGCTATGTTTTCGACCGAAAATAAATCACGCTCCAGCCCCCTTAATAATTGTAGGTAGGTACTTTACGTCATAATACTCATAATTAATTCACTAATTTGTTTTTATCGGCATTTTCTGAAGATCATTAAACTTTCCAAATATTTTGACTTTATTTTCAGCTATAAAATATAGATTATTTATACAACTAGAGTTTTTTTTTTTATTATATTTTAATATTTTGTTTTCGTTCAAGATTTTTTATTTCTATATTGATTTGTTTTTACAATTAAGATTATTTTATTAAATATACATTAGTACTATTTAATCAGTATTTTTTTTTCATAGAATTAAAATTTTTTATCAAAAAAGTACCAAATATAAGGACTGACAATTATTATGATTACAATATTATTTCAATGAAAACAATATTTTTTTTATTGATGTCAAACGGACTTATGGTATTTAATTTTTGTTAAAAATACAGAATAGGTACTTAAAAAATTCTTTAAAACGTATTTTCTTACAAGTATTATAATACTTGTATTCGAATACTTTACAAGACTGTAAAACTTTACAAAACATACGTATTATTTGATTTATTTTGAACTGTTTACGGACATTTTCAGTTTCCAATTTTTTTATTTATGTTTTCTATGAATGTCAATAAAATTTATTTGTTGGCTAAAAATGTTTGAACATTTAATAGAAGGCTTCTATTATATCGATACAATATCGATAAAATATTAAATGTCCTCAGTCATAGTTTTTTTTATAAGCATTTAAAGTTTAAATCTTAACAAATAATGAAAGTTAGCAAATTATTTTGAACTAAAAATTCATAATTTTTTTTCTTTTTAAATCTAAGATTTGAAAATGTAATACAAGATTCCTCATTAGTTGGTCTAAATTATCAAAAAAAAAAGAACAGGTAAGACATACCGATTGGAATGCACAACGGGCTTTTTATGTCTATGTATACCAAGAAATAGATCATTATGCCGACGAAGTCCATGAGCTGGCAGGCCATGTAGAACATGACGTAGTGGCCATGGGCGTTCCGAAGGTAAGGCAGTGTGGCGTACACGATCAGCGTGAGCAAAAGGCATATGACAGACGGGGGGTAAGTAACCCAAAAGATGTAACTGACCGGTCGCTTGGCATTCGGATACACGAACACCAACAGATCGGCGGCCTCCGGTGGCCCGTCCCCCGCGTGAAACTCCAAGCAGTACCCCGTGTTCGGTATGATCCATTCTTCGCCTTCGTAGATAAGGTGAAGGTTGCCATCCGTGGTCAACATGAAACTGGATTCAATTGTCTGGAATTTGTGCAACACGTGTCCGTCCCAGTACGGTAGTACCGTGTTGTTCGACCGGCCCGCCGGACTTCCGTCTGCATCTGTTTCATAGGTGGACAAAGTGAACGGCATCTCGTTATTTTTGCACTCCACCCAGCCCCTAAAATATTCAATTTTTCGTACTACACGAATAGTCTTAAGAGGCTGCCAGCGCCCTATTTGTTTTCTCTCTCTGGCTCACACGCAACATAGACAAAACGCATTTTCGCAAAATAATTTTTTCTATATGTTTAAGTAATCTTAGAGTAAAGTCACCCATTCCAAAAAAGATAGAGAATAATATTTTTGAGAGAATGACATATCGATTTGTCTAAATATTGTCTCAAAATAATTTTAACATCATTTAAATTTATAACATTTTTTTATTTATTTTGAAATTTGAATACAAAGTCAAATAATAATAAAATATAAAATCGATATGTCATTCCCTCAAACATATTATTCTCTATCTTTTTTGTAATAGGTAACTTTACTCTAAGATTAATTAAACGCATAGAAAAAATGATTTTGCTTAAATGCGTTTTGCCTATGTTGCGCATGGGCCAGAGAGAGAAAACGAATTGTGCGCTGACATCCTCTTAAATCGATTTAATCTAAATAAAAAATCAATGCTCTAAAAACTAGCACCAATTATACTTCTTCAACTAATAACACATAATATAAATTAAATAGTAACAATGTATATTGTTACTATTTAATATATTTATAGGTAGGTACCTAAATATTTAGGTACCTGTAAATATATTATTTCATTACTGTGAACAAAATAAAATAATTATTAATTAATTTATGTATTAATTTACTCAACATTAATAGCTCCATTTTCAGCAATACTTTTACTAGAATTAGTTGAAGTTACCAAAAAAAATAAAAAAATCATAGCACCTATCAGTTAATAATATACCTACATTTACAATCAATTACTTTAATGTTGCTAATATATGTATCAGTGATATTTTTTAGTGTACAAAATGCATATAAATAATAATATATAATATTAATAAATAAATAAAAATAAAAAAGTACATTTCAATTATCCTAAGTATGGAAATTTGTTGTAATATAAAGAAATACTTACGTACCTTCTTAATATGCCGTGACATACAAAAACCCAGTTATTAAGATTAAGATATAATATGTCTACCTATAAGTATCTGGTTAAAATTAATATTGAGTATAAATAATAATACTAGCAGTGAAAGTGGTGGAAATAATTAGGGGGCTTGGGGAGACTTAGCTGGCTCAAAAAATAATAATATTATATATATTATAATTAAAAAAAAATCCCCTAAACATTTTTCCTATTTGCACCACTGAGCAGTGACAGAGTCGTACTACACACAATTTTAGGGACTGGTCTCAACTCACCGTTGTACCTAGAATATATTATTATACTCGTTAGTGTAATTATAGGGGAGAGAATACTCCGGTGCAAAGTAACTTTAATTGTTAATGGTATTTATAATGGCAATGGCAATGGCTATTTCAATTATTTATCTTTTTACAAGATTTAAGTCACATTTAATTGATACGTTGTCATGGTAGTGACAAGGAGTCATGGAGTGTAAAGGTACAACCACGATTTAAGATATACTGGTTGAGCAACGAGCTATGATAAGAACATAAAAATATGTGGTTCCCGAAGTGTCCTTGATATACTGCGATAAACTGTTGATAAGAATTAACGACTAGCGCTCTCGTTATATTATCACCACGCATCAGTGTATTTTACAGCTACAAGTTCTAGTAGACTAATAAAGCGCGCCATAATACAATTCTTATCAGTCAAAAGTTGAAGACACCTCGGGGGTCTCATTATCACGCTTTGTTGCGCAACCAGTATATCTTTAATCGTGAGTACTACCAGTCCAACCAAAACACCTGACTACGGAAAAATGATTTAAAACTACAATTATTAAGAACAGAATATACTGATAATAAAATAGAGCCAGCTAAAATCAAAAAGGAATTATAATCAGTAATTAAGAATACTATATTAAAATATGTATATGTATTAGTATAAGTATTGCTATATTTTGTTTTCTATCTCTATCTGACCCACCCACGCACAAAATATCTAATTTTTACCATAAATAGGTCATGTGCTGACCAGCTGTATAAGCATGAATTTGTTTTTTTTTTTTAGAAGGGAGGGGTGTCATACAATAATTTATATAATATAATATTTAGTACCCATGTTTAAGCCTTTAAGGTATACAAATAGAGTCATGTAGGGATATTATATCTCCCATCATCCTCTATAGTCAGTTGTTGGGAGTAATGTGGTCACTGGCAAGGGCGTCCGCAGGAATTTGTCAAGGAGATGACAAAATATTTTCCTTTTTACATTTTTTGTCTCACTATAATCCTATTAGTTATAAAGTATATTTATGACATGTTTTATTTCATATAGACAAGGAATGTTAGAATATTTATGAATTATATATAGATAGTTAGTTAAAGCTTAATCTTACAGCATTAGCTTTAATTAATTGTTATGTAATTTTAAATAATCAATTATATTTTTTTATTAATAAAATGTTACCGTTGATTTTATAATTTTAGATAATTTATAAAACTAAATATTTCTAGCTTATTCAGTCATTGATACTACAAACTTTAAAAGTTTAAACCATTGTAGGTATGCCATCATGAACATTTAATTTTACTATCAAAAAGTAAAAATTTGGTTTACACTGCCGTATTGCACTTAGTCCCACTACTACATCTCATAATCTATAAAAACAACGTTTTTAGTTCTGACGTTCATAATATTGAGTGTTTTAAAAATCACTCTGTAAAATTTATTTTTAATTAAAAAAAAGTTTATTTTGCGATATTTTATATTATAACGGTAATGATTGAGGTTGGGATTACGATGCACTTTGCATTGTTTTTCAAATCTAGCTGCACGCTACTCGCATAACTGTGCATTGAATTTTTTGACGATTTAAAATTGTAAGGACTTTTTTGATTTTAAAGATTTTTGGATCATTTTGAAGTTTTTTCTGAATTTAAATTTTAAATTTTATTTTAAATTTTGCACATGTTTTTACACAAATTTTATAATAAATATAAGATCTTGAATCTAAACCTATAGGTATAGAAAAAAATAGTACATTTTCAGATTAAATAAGTAGTCCAAATGATAAATTCTGACTGTAAAACTTTTATACAATCATTTAAAAGTTTAAAATGTATATTATAATCTATAGCGAATTTATTTTAAAATGTTTATCTTTAATATTAAAAAAAAGGGTAAGTGGATGTCGTTCTGCTGTACATTAGGTTACAAGTGAGTCATTGTGTAATGGATTGTATTAAACTTGAATTCAATGATATTTTATCATTTTATGAGAAAAATGATTCTGAGCGGATATGGTTTGTCAGTCTGGATATTTTATATTGTTATTAATTATTGTATCATGTAAGTTGAAATAATAGTATATAATATTATTATGTTTATTCGTTTCTATGGTGATATACAAATCGTTAGAAATTAGAATCCCATTTTTGGTGGTTTTTCCCGTGTCATTAAATAACTATCGATAACATCGAAAAATGACCTCTCTAAAGTACCATCTTGATCCAATTTGTTAAAAGATAAGGTCCTATATTATGTTGAAATCGAAGCACTCCTTCTGGTAGAAATTTAGTATACAGGAATACAGGATATAAAAATAAATAATAATAAAACAATAAACACCATTTTAAAACTACTAGCTTCTTCGCTCCGATCAGAATCTAAAATAAAAATAAATTAATGCACTATTTAGAATTTTTATGGTATTTTTAAGTTTTTTTAGAACTTTAATATCATCAATAATAATTATGATAATCAACTCAGAAAAAGCCAAGTGGTGGGGGGAAATACCCCTATCTATAGCCAACCCCTAGGCTATAATTTCCCCCCCCCCCTCTGCGGACGCCCTTGGTCAATGGTTAGTATGATTACTGCTTGCTCCGGTAAAATACTTCACGGGCATTATTATTGTTTCATTACGCGTGATTCCAGATACGTATCATTTTGAAAACTTTATTGCTATTTTTTACAAATCATACAGGACTGTTGCAGGTATGTATCATTTTATAATTATACATGAAAAAATGTACACGAAATAAGAGAAGTAAAATATTCATCGTTTTTTCCTCAATCGTAATTATATTGGTACCATTGACTTGTATTATGTACCTGTTTAATATTTATGCAGGTAGCACCCGAATACGTCTACAGAACATAAGTGAATACAGAATATGAAATATATTGTTGGCAAGTTACATGTTTTTTAAGATTATCATAGTCACAAAATCGAAACTGAAAAACATTTAAAATAAAATGGACGTAGATATTAAATGGATATATTATATTGTATATTATAACCTGGGACAGGTTTTCGATACAAGTCCAAACCAGTAATCCCAGTTGTTATAACTAATAATCTATCTATATATTATGTGTAAAAAAATGGAAAATGAAAAATGTACGTCACCCATCAATCGAGAACGGCTGGTTCGATTTGGCTCAAATTATTTTCAAGATGTTTGTAATTGCCAGGAGAAAATTTTTACGAAAGAAAATTTCATGAAAATCTACCGGAAAAGTAGGAAATCTGGATGTAAAAAATACAACAGTGGCGCAACAGTGTATTATACATATATTGGTTGCTAATATATTTATATATATATATATCACAACAAAAACCCTTCGTAAACTATACGTATACGTGTAAAAATGGCTAAAATGTAAAAAAAATATAAGACCTTTAAGCACTATAAAAGTTGTGATATCCTGAATAACGCTTAATATATTTGAATTTAAGTAAACT
>NC_042494.1:153228685-153247447 GCF_005508785.2 Acyrthosiphon pisum
GACAATTAAAGTATAACTTATTATTGTTTTAAAAATATTATTATTAATATTTATATACTATTCTAAAAAATTCCTCCCCAAGTACCCTAACTAAATTATTGAAACAAAATAAGTTTACTTAAATTCAATATACTTAGCATTTATTCATGATATCACATCTTTATAGTGCTTAAAGACCTTATATTTTTTTTACATTTCAGCCATTTTTACACGTATACGTATAATTTACGAAGGGTTTTTGTTGTGATATATATTATATATATATTAGCAACCAATATATGTATAATACACTGTTGCGCCACTGTTGTATTTTTTACATCCAGATTTCCTACTTTTCCGGTAGATTTTCATGAGCATTCCGGGCAACAAAAAAGTTAAGATCAATTTTGAACACCTTACACTGAATATTAAATAACGAAATAAACAATGTTTGAGTCATATAGAGTTGGTACATTTAACGGGCAACAAAGTGCACGGGATTAGCTAGTATTATATTATAATATTTCTACTGAAATCCTGACGATGTACCGGTATAATTGCAGTTAATAAACCAGTTAATAAACAAACAATAATAATTAAAACTTAACCGGCTACCGTATTAATAATAATAATGTAAAATATGTAGGTTGTATTAAATTTACTTAGCTTACAAATCATCTCCACTCAGAATCTTTTTTTCTTATAATGATATATTATTAAATTCAAATTTAACACCATGCATTACGGATATCCACTTGTAACCTACTCTATACAGTAAAGCGACTTCCACTTACGTGCTTTTTTTGTTTTATGTATAACATACTTGTTTGTTAGTAAGATCTTTGATAAATCAATACAAGGTTTATTGTAAGTTTTTCTACAGCAAATAAAAATATCAAAAATAAATTTATTTTTTTATAAATTTATAATCACCTAAGTCAAAATGTTCATTTTAATTAAAATCACGGAAATTTGCAAATTTTCATTTACTTACCAAGAATTCTTACTATTTATACTATTTTGATGACCTTATGTTTAAAAATCTAATACTATAGATTCTACTGAAGTTATTTATTGAAAATTAAAAAAGAAGTTTATTGTTAAATTCAACACGTTAATTTAACCTTATTCTATTTTTGCCAATATTTAAGAATAAGGATTTTAATTATTTCATTGTTTCTTATTCAAAAATAATGTTCGTGTGAATTTGTTTTATGTATATTAACATATTTTACTATAGGTACATAAAGACTATTCAAAATATTAATTATATTTAAAATTAATATTAATTTTAAGCTAATATTTTAAGTTTATTGGGTATTTACACGTTAGGTATAACACGAATCCAACACAGTTGACCGATCTACGGAATGTTTGTGTTGAATAAAAGTTAATAATATGATAATAACATTAAACATATAATTAATGTAAAGGTACAAAGCAGTAACGTAACATTAATGCAATCCTAACAATTAATAATAATATAGCTTAATAAACATAAAAACTAATATTATGCTCGGTATAAGCACTATATACAACTTTAAATTTATACATAGGACACCGTGGACTTACATGAGGCCATTGACGTACATATGTTCAGCGGGGCAGCATTTGTTGACGCACGTGTAGCCGACTCGGTCACAGTACTGGTCGCGTGGCCAGCACGTCCGGCCCACCAGCTCATCGGACGGTGTCAGGTCGAAGCAGTAGTCCGGCGGCAACTCGATGGGCGACGGGTGCGCCTCCATCAGCCCACGCACCTCCTCGGCGGGCACGTCGACTAGCACTTCCGTGGTGTTGCAAAATGGCGGCGGATAATAGGTCATATTAAACGACACATTGGCTTCCACCCGGAATCCGCGATCCAGTCGATTCACTAACCTCTGCCGGTACTCGTCAACGTCCGTCCCGGACAGTTTGCAGAACCGCGCTTCCGGATCGTACAGCCGATCCACCGGACAGCACTTCCGGCCCGGCACGATATTATTCATGGAGGACGCGACTCTGCTGCCGATCGCGACAACGAGAACCGCGACGGTGGCGGTGTACCGCGATAGGATGGTAATCATTGTGTACGCACACTGTTTGGGCGGCTTTGGCACATGCACTATCGCGACTGTCGGCCGCCGCGTATGTCATCCAGCAATGGAGACCATTTGATGAGCCGCCGTCGCCGACCGCCACGCTCTTATATAATATTATAAAAATGTAATATATAGTGGTTTTCGTTGTCTACATTTTATTATATTATGGTCTAATGATTTACGATTATTATGTTAGGTTATACGAATAATTGTCAATATTATTTATTAAATACCTATATTATTTCTGAGCGGGTTATCGCGTAAATTATAAACACAACAAAAACACTTCGTCGAACTCCGTTTAAAAAAACGGCTAAGTAAAAAAACACATCTTTAAGCACTATAAAGATGTGATATTATAAACATAACGCCAAGTTAATTGAATTAAACCCTCCGGTAAAAATTGAAGCTTCAGGGGTCATGGATATATTTACCCCGCGGTAAAAATGAAGTATTATGGGTGTATAAATATACCAGTATAAACTTACCTCCCAGGTTAAAATACACTAGGATATTATTACCCCCCGTTAAAAACGTCTTATTTTGTATACTTTATACAAAATTCATCAAAAATACAGAAATTTGTAAATTATTTTGTAATTCATAAAATGTGTAGTTCTAGGAGGACGTCGCACCCGCGAATCTATGATAAAAAATCCCCAAAGTTATAACCTAACATAAAATAGACGTTTAATGTTGTAACAGTAAAAAAAAAAAAAAAATAGAATATTTTAATAAAACCTTTGATTGTCACACGTTTTTGTATTTTTTTATGTAAATTTGCAGATGTACCGGTTGGGGGGGTTGTTAAATCTTTTCCCTGGAAGGGCTAAAGCCCCCCCAAAAAAATTTACCACACTACGCCTATGGACAACACAGCGGGTAACTGCATCGAGTAACAATATAAATTACTTCTTTCTTTAATAACACAGCATATGATTGTATTCGCAGTATTTTTACAACCTTTGACGTATAAAACAAATACCTATATTTAATATTTTTAAAGTTACTTTATTGTTTCCTATAATTTCTACATTGTTATATAAATTATGGATGGCACAAATATCCAATAAATAACTATTGTTAATTAGTTTTAGAAAAACTAATTGAAAATCTTAAGCATTCAATTTAAAATTAAAAAATTAACAATAACAAGTTGTATCTGTATCTGTCATAATAGCTTGAATTGTAGATTCAGATAAATTGCCATGACACTTAACCATCTAAAGAAAAACATTAGAAATTAAAAACTAAATAAAAATTATAAATCAAGAGACAATTTCCGACCTGTGTTCACTGTCCTCAAAATGTTCATTAAATAAGTCATTTTCACTGTGTAAATCATCTTTATTATAATATAAATATAATAATTAATACTATGTTGTTTTATTCGTATTTATAATTTATATAGTTTTACCTATTAATAATATGTGTTTACTATTTCTTATAGCCTATAGGTTTTAAACTGACTGTGGTCAATAAGTTTAACAAATAACTTTAAATACTTGATAGGTAACCACAGTAAAAACTTACAGACATTACCTATATTATATGTTTATTTACAACAATATGAGTATAACTACAATAACTTCAAAATATATTAACAACAAACTATAAAAAGCGGGTAACCGGATGTCGTTCTGCTGAACTGTAACTCAAATGGATCGATGTATAATGGATTGTATTAAACTTGAATTCAATGATATAATATCATTGTATAAGAAAAACGATTCTGAGCGGAGATGCATGGTTTGTGAGTCCAGATATTTTATATTGGTTTTATTCATTATAGCCTGTATGTTGAATTAATAATATAATATTATTATTTTTTATTCGAATTTATAATCTATACTTCTATAGTTATATTAGTATAACAATACTATCTCCACAGCCCACTGATCTAAGAACTGTCTCGTCCCACCATTATTGGTGAGCCCAGAATACACCTAAAACCATAGGCGCAAATAGAGGGGGCTTTAGGGGCTAAGCCCTCCCAAAAATGTCCATAGCCCCCCAAACATTTCCTACATTTCATTTTAAGCTTATTCAATATTATCAAAATAAGGCTTTAGACCCCCCAAATCCCAAACGCTATTTGCGCCTATACCTACTATACAAACTTAAAATTGTGACTTGATATTGAATAAAATAATGCTTACTTCCACCTATATAGCATATAATTAAGGGTGAATTATCATTTTAAATCCAATATCGTCCAAGAGTTCAAAAGGTCTTCCATAACTGTCACTAGTTGTACACAATATACAATTAATTTTTGTTTGTTAAATTATTTATAATGTCTTTTTTGCAATAATAATCATACTATCAAGTGGCCCAATCTTTTGTTTCCAAAATAGGTAAAAATAATAAAATAGGTATGTAGGTAGGTATTTCAGCAAGCCCCGATTTTTAGTATTTTTTTATCATGTAAAAGATAGAATCATTTCGGATATCTAGATACATTTGAAATAAATCATCGTTGAATTAACGTACCTACTAACTTTATATTATTATTATAAAAACATAACATTACATAAATAGTAGGTACTTACCTAGATAAAATATATAAAATATTTCAATAATATTATCAACTAGGTACTTACTTTTGGAACCGTAGAATTGAAACAACTACATAGTTGTTCTCTTTTTGAATTACATTTGATCAATCTCTTTTTTTTTTTTAAATTAAAAGATATTTACTATTATGAAATAATTTTACAGATTTCCAAATTACCAGAGTGATTTCCTGTCCGAATGGAGTTAACACAGTTTGCAATCGAGCAGACATTTTCATTTGTATTAATGTTAAGCTTAAAGAACATTTTCGGTACTGGGTTAGAAATTGTTCTACCCATGATAAATTTATTTGTTAATGTGCAGCTAATATAACTAAAACAGATGTACCCAAACGGTATACTTTAACACTCACAAGAGGACTTCAGTAGTACAGACTACAGCGTGTAGACAAAGTAAAGAGTGAATACAAAATAAGTCTATACTTTATACTTCTACAGCACAATTATCGGGACATCATTAATTATTATTAATAACAATAATAATAATAATGTATATAGGTAAAAATATCCAAATTATGTTAATATAGTAATCAGTAGAAAAAAATATGTCTTCGTCTTTTCGACATTAAAAATAAAATATCTGTCTTGTATATAAATATTACATAAAAATCAATTCAGCTACATATATCAATAAAAACTTCAACAATAATCAAATTAATATAAATCATTAACCAAGTGTTTGTATTTTATCTATAAATATATAATATATGATATGTATAATAATATATATTATTATTTTCAACTTATCATTTTTAGCATTTTGAGCTTTTCAAATCCAAAATCGTGTGTTCAAAATTTCCATATAAATGTTGGATTGTAGGATATTACCCTATTTTTTTCAGGTAAAAATGTCTATGTAGGAGATTACACTATCTTTGATGTAGCTGAATTGATTTTTCTATTATATTTATTAATTTTTAACATAATTTTGATATTTTTACCTATATACATTAGTCATTTGGTTTTTTAATATTTAATAATGTATGGTAATTAAATAAATAAACCATTTAAACCGGAAGAAATTATTAAATTTGATATCTTATATAAGTATGCTAGGAGGAAACAACAGCGGTACAAGCGGTATTCACTTGTCCACCTTTTTAAAAATTAATTTAATTTTTTTTTAAAAACTTACCACCTATTATTTTACCATCTTTTGTAGGAGTTAACACTATGTTTTGTAGGAGTCAACACTTTATTTTGTTGGAGTTTACTATTCCCCCAATAAATTACGTTTTGCGTTGATTTTCGTTTAATGATATTCTATAAATTACGTTTTGCGATATGTTTTGTTTATTATACATACCTATATATATTTTGTTATTCGTTATGTTTTATTTTGTGGTATTAAATTATTTTTGATTATCGCTTTACGTTGAAATTACGTTTACAAATTTAAATGGTTGGGTGTCATTTTTAATGTTTTAGGACAACTTGGGTGACTTCGTGACTTGCACAGCTTTTACTGGCCACCCGAGTTACTTGTGAATTCTAAAAATGGACTTGAAAATTTTTGCTAATCCTTAACTTTCGTTTGATACTGCAATGATTTCAAAGTTCTAGGTCAAAATGGATATGGACTACGTGAAGTTGGTCAAACTTTTAATTTTATGGTTTCACAGTGAAAGCTTGAACTTGCAAATACTTGCGAATAACTTGCAAAATAATGGCATAGATTTTGAAACAATTGCAGTATTTAGGTGTGCTTACTTCACGAACGTAGCACAAAAGAAGTGAATTGTTGCACAAAACAGCAAAAATGAAAACCCCGTGTTTAATGGGTGTGCCAAGGACATCGTAATATGGTATAAATATTAATAACGTAATAATGTAAAAATAATATTTCCATAATCCATACATTTATTTATTGTATTTTTTTACCATCGTACGTTTACCACGCGTGTGATTGAATTGCACTTACAAATTACTATTGCGTCATGACTCAGACACCCAGTATGTAGATACTTTTTTTAACTTTAGCCTATAGGCGATGGGCGATGGGTATTGTATATAATTACCTATATCGTAGGTACATCGTAAATAATATTCATTCGTAGAGTAGATAAGAAGGTAAATGATAATTATTCATTGTGCCTTATGTCTTAACTGGTTTTCGATTTTTCTCGATGAGTCTGTTTTATAAATTCACTTTAGCGTATTTGGTAGCTGGTATTTATAATCAATGCGGTAATAGATACTTATTAAAGTTAGTTAATAGATACTCTGTAAGAAAATGTAGCACGTGTTTATAATAATTTAAATTAATATTTTGAAGCGCAACCATTTACAAAGAAATGTATCTATATACATAATATAATACCATATTATATACATTATATGCAAGCCTGAGCATAAACGAGTTAAAAAAAAGTTAAAGTTAAGTTAAAAGTTAAGGTAATTTTAACTTTTTAACTTGACTTTTTAAAATTTAATTTTCATTAACTTAATTATTGACTTAACTTATTTTAATTGATATAAACTTAATAAATAACGAGTTACTTTTAATCAAATTCAAGTTGAGTTAATTTATAAATAATTGAATGATAAATATAATAAAAATAAAAATTATTATTGAAGATGCATATTACATAACCATTTACTAGGATAGGAAATATAGTTAAATTTATTTATTGGTTCATTAGTCAGAATTCTTCAAGAAAAATAACCTAATTAAATACATAATATAGCAATTACACATAATAGCCATTTTATGTGTATCTAATACTAATATAAAGATATACCATACCATACTGCGGCACACGGGCATATTGTAATAATAATAATAATAATTAATAAATACGTCTTATAAGTAATAACTAATAAGTAATATGATATTATATTATTATATTGATATAGATACAAATCACAAATGTCAAACTCTCAAGAACATAATATTAGTAAATATTTTCTTCATTAACAAGTTATTTTTAAATTAAAACCAATTGTGTTATGCTCATATATTGGTTCAATAATGTGTTCAATAATATTTATAATTTTTACTATTTTAAACAATATTAATGGGTATTTTATAGATGTTAAAAAAAATAAAAATAATAATAACTTAACTTAAATTAATAATAGTTAATTGAAAATGTTCATGTAACTTTTCACTTAACCGAGTTAAAAAATAAATAGGTTAGCTGTTAACTTTAAACTTTTTAAAATGTTTTCTATTAACTTAACTTAACTCAGTTAAAAATTATCATTAACTTGCCCAGGCTTGATTATAATATGTACCTATTGTATAGGTATATCGTATTCGTATATAGGTAATATAAATAAAATATTCATTTCTGAAATATACCTGTATACGCAAATATTATATAAGAACATTATATGGTATAGATTGTATTTGCAAATTTCAACGAATATGGAATTCACGGTAAATTTGGTGTTGCTAAATCTTGAAGGATATGGTCAATCTTATTCTCATTCTTATTATATCATAAATCTTAAAACGACGGTTTAGCTGAATTGTGATTTAACGCCGTATGGTCCATATGTAATACTCATAATGATTAACATATTAATTAAAGTAACAATATTATAATTGTAGATCAAAATATATCTGTGTAAAAAATACATTTTCATTTATTAAAAATAATAAAAAGTAAACAGCGACAAAAACGTAATATTTAAAGACACAAAAATAATGATTTTTTTAAGCCTTAGGGACTAGAGTTTTAATATATAATATAATAATTTCTACATATAGTATATTCATACAGTGCCACTTTTATGACGACCTAGAGATAGTGTTACTTTGTGTCACATCACTGTGAACCGTTGAACGTCTAAACTTTTTCAGCAAGTCCATAATAACTTTTCGCTTGGCCACAAATATAATAAATATAAAAACTCCTTGTGAAAAGTAAATTTTAGTTATAATCGTCATTATGATCCCTTCAATTTGGAATAATTCACATAGCATCGTGAAAAACAATGGGATTCCAAAAACCAAAAATAGTTTGATGCTCATTACAAATCTGTCAAAAAATAAAAATTAAAAGTTATTTCAAGTAAAAATAAAAGTTCTTAAATAATTTTTGACCAACAAATCAAAAATTGTTTAGAAGATTTATATTAACTAGTTTAAAATACAGAACGTACTAATTTTAAATTTATCATACTTTTAGATTAATAAATTAGTGATAACGTATATTATATTTTGTACTATAGTTCAAGTTAATATGTAGATCTTCATATTATTAGACTCTTATCACTTATATTTTGACTTACCTTACAGAGATTAATGTTTAGAGCATAGGAAATTAATTTAAGTGCCTCTACATTAAGTTTTAAATGTCACAGTTGACGCATACATCAAACAAATTAAGAAGCTTACTAGTTTATTAAATATATAGGTATTAGGTACTACAATAAATATAAGTAATTAAGAAATTAATAAATACTCGAAGTAGGCTACGATATCAACTATAATTATAATTAAGAAGGTTTAAATAATGAATATGAAGTTACCAAAAGTAGTTAACAGACAGTATAATAATAGTATAATATTAGGTATGTGCCCAATGTGAATGGATATTACACTTTTGTAATCTTACCTCTCTTTGTAAACAAGAAATATTTCTATTTTTGAATCGGTCTGTCTAAATTTATTGAGATCAGATTTAATTCTTGAACAGAGAATCGCAGTTAGTAGGAATAAAACTAAATTGGTAGTCAGCATACCACAGAGTGGTATCCATAAGAAAATTATAGTTCCGTAGCTATAGTGTTCTGCAAAAATATAAAATATAAAATAATAATTGTGATGATTTAAAAATAAGCATGTACGTTGTTATTGATAAAACTTCACCTTATAATAATATATTAACTAAGTTGGTATAGTTAGCTATTTTAAATGAATAATAATTAAAGGTATTTTGAATGTCGACTTTCTTATCCTATCTCTTATTACAAATTAAAGCATATAATTATTACGATTGATTGGGATCGCGAGTATAGATTTATAAACGAAGGGTATAATGATTTATGATGCACCTGAGTCTGCGTGTCTTTATTAACTTGTCGTTGATGATGATTTTATTATTGAAATTGTGTGAGTATATATTATTATAATTTTTTACCTGGTTGATGTTGCTTGTCTTAAACAATTATAGAATTTGAAAAGAGAGTATTAACGATGTTAGTTTTCTTGAAATGATGTAAGCACAATTTTTGGTTTTAAATGAAAGTTATTTTAATAATTCACAACAAGATATTATAAGATTTGAAATGAGTACGTTAAGTTAATAATCGCTTTATAATTTTGGTAGCGAAATAAGACGATGCGTGTGATACTGCATGAGGCAGTTTTGGTTATTATGAACAGACTGATCTGAATATCAAAATGGGGGTTCTACTTATTATATTGACCTTTGATATCTTGTTGTTCCATATTAAATTGTTGTTGTTTATTTTGTGTAGGTACATGGGTATAATCAAAATATGTTATTGTAAGATTAGTGACATTTGTACATGTATACCTATATATTATATATGGTTATTACTTATTAATAGTTTTTTTGTACATTTTGAATAATATCAGGGTTAATGGGTACAGGTATTTATTGTGGTTTTTGGTAATAACATATTTAATAGTATTATGATGATATTGAATCATGAAGCTGTGTTGGTGCAATGATGTAGATATCATTACATAATTATATATTTATAATCATGCAAAAAACAAATTTCATATAGAAAACAGTGGCACCGATGTCCATTCAAAGTTATATCGCAAAATGTTAAATTTTTTACAAACACTTATGCCGTCGATTATTATTTTTTTTCCTATATGAATCCAACAAAATTTTTTTTTCAAAACCATTAAAATAAGTAAACATGACTATTTAAAATATAATATATGAGTGACTAATATTTTTAATCAAAATTAAATTAATATTTTAAAATTGTATGTAATAATGTAGGTAGGTATAATACCTATACTTTTCTTTGAAAAACAATATAATTCTAACCAAAAACTAAATTTGTTTCGTGATATAACAATTTAGAATATGTTATTTTTATTTTGCATTTTTTTGCATTTTTTGCATTTTTTGTATTAAATGCATTTTATTGCATTTTTAAGGTCATTTTTACGTAATATTACAAATATTACGTTAATTTTGTGTATTTTAACTAATTTTTGTTTATTTTAAGCTTTTTTAATATGTGTTGTAAAGGTAATCCCAATTAGTACCTATAAGCAATTACCTACACCAGTCCATTGATATTGAAAAAGTAATATAAGAGTAAGTAAGATAAGATTACATATCGAACGAACCCAAAACTATATAGGTATACAATAGTAGCTTTAGTAGTGACTAGTGAATACGACACGAACCTATATGGTTCTACAGTGTAGAATCTACACCAATCTGTAGACAATACTGTACGTAAAAAACAATTAACACATATCACGTGAACTAAAAAACGTTTAAACTAACTCATTCGCAATTTTTAAATGATCCGTATTGCAATCAAACCGACGTTTTAAACAAAAACAATTAATACTATATATACATAAATACAAAATACGTTATATTTTTAACAATACTGTTTTATTATTATTTTATGAATAATTGTTGGGGTGAATAATATAGTTATCAATTTAATAAATACATATGTATAATACAATAAACGTATGCCGTTGAAATAATGTATTAATTATTATTGAATTAACAATGTATTATTAATTTAATAAAACAAGTACAAAAATATTTAACAATATGTTTATTAATTAAATAATATTTCTGTCATAGTGATAAAATAATGTCAATACAATAGTTTTTAGATTTGTTAATTGTCTACAAATCTATTTTGTCAATATAACTAGTAGTATTTTTTTCAGTGATGGTTAAATGCTGTAAATTACTATTGTGAGAATTTTTCTTATGTAAAAAAGTTGTACTTGAATTAAATCATGATGATTCGACTACTATAAAAGAAGCAAAAGAACTTATGTCTAAATCAAGTTTAGAGGCTAATCTAATTTATATAAAATCTAATTTTGGTTTCATTCCTTCAGAAATAAAAAAGCTGGAGGCTTCCGGAATCTTATTATCAGAATCTATTAATAAAATAAAACAAATTGAAACTACATTGTCCCTTGCTCCTAATGTAATCGGAGAAACAATATCAAACAAACTGAAAAATGTGTTGATGAAAAATAATGGATTCAATGTTTTAAAAAATATATCTGCTATTCTGGACGTTGAAAATACAACAAGTAGAGATGGTATTCCGGAAGACCTAACTTTCAATGATATGGTTCATTTCAAATATGCTCCTGTTACTTCTGTGGACGTTGAACGACGTTTTTCTTCATATAAAAACATTTTATCTGACCACCGTCGCAGCTTCCTGTTTGAAAACCTTAGGAATCATCTAATTGTGCAATGCAATAATATGTGTACAGTTAAAAAAAGTATGATATATTTTTCATTAAATTATTTTAATATATGATTTTATTGATTTTTCAGAATAATTATACCAGGAAGCGGTTAAATTCACAAGTCAAATGTATACCTATTTTATTCATAAATCATAATTATTAATTGATATTCTAAAAATAAATTTTTTTCACTCATCTAAGTAAATTTTTTGGTCATTTTTTAGTTCATTTTTTAGAGTTTTTAGGTCATTTTTGCATTTTTTTTTTAGTGCATTTTTGTGTATTTTTTTAGGTTATTAAAATCCTAGCTCTAGTTATAAGCAATTTAATATAGGAGTTGGGTAACCAGTATATCTTAAACCGTGTTTGTGATGCATACTATGGTGATTTTATCCTGGGCCCAGTCCAAATTGTTTCTCAACAGTATTTAATGGTACAAATGTATAATATATTGGCCAATAAATAAACATAATATATATAGGTACCTAATATCGTATAAATATAATTTTCACAAATATTTTAAGATGATTGATGATTCGCTAGCGGAATGTACTGTAGATTATTATGCAAATACCTACTTGTTTAAATGCAAATATACTCGTCCCCTAATGTTATACAATATGATGCTTAACAGATATAGGTACAAACTCAAAATTATGTGTCAAACGTTAATTATATTTTACATGTTTTCAAGGTGGAAATATCTTATGGTTTTTATTAGATACACAATATTTCAGTTTATTACAAACATAGATGGTCCTACGGGTGAAATTTGCAGAGTCTGTGTTGCACCTGACATTTAAATTTTTAGCCGCCACATTTTTTATTGGTTGTAATTATATAATTTATTCATAACTCGAAAGGTATAGGTATTTTATAAATATAATTTATATATGTTTGTTATTCACGATTTATTTTTCTTATCAAGAGTTCGGTTAATAGTTTTTATAGTTTGTAGTTCTTACGATAAGTCTCAAATAGACTTCAGATCCCAATGTAGAGAAGATCTTCTTTAGATCGTGATGGATAGGTATTGTATTGTTATTTATACAGAAAATCTTGTTTCCTAAATAAATTCTTAAAAACACATTATTATAATTTATATTTTTTTTTAAACTTTTATAATATATTATACATGTGTGTGTGTATGTAAGTGTGATATAGGTATAGGAATGTAAAGGTGCGGATTGGGTAGTCTCGGCCCTTCGAAAAATATTTGTCTACAATTGGCCCATAATATATTGGACACATATTAATATTGATAAATAATAATGGTTTTATCGCATTTGTTGACACTACATTAAAATATAGCTGTCATAAAAATGTTGTGGCATTGCAGCCATTTTATCCTACTAGCACAACATTTTAGCAGCCTTAATACATTTTCTCGAATGCTTGACTAGCCTATCCGTCTCTAGGAATCTATGTGTATTATTGTGTATTCTGTATTAAATATAGGATTAAATGTGCTGCACCTGAAGTAAAATCCTGGGACCGCCTATGATTACATTGTAATATTGTGGTCATAAAATATTAAAATGTACACCGAGCTAAAATGTACAGTATTTAAATCTGAGAAAATAAAAATGTAGAAATTAATTTATTTTAAAATTATTGTGTAAACTTACCGTAAAGATCGCAATCATATTTTCCAATATCAGGTGCTAATCCCCGTAGCGTTTCGTTTTGCGAATGTTGAAATAAATAACCAGTAGATACGATAGTACTTGAAAATCCCCAACAGTAAATATGGTACATAATGGTACGTACTGATTTTGATGTATTTCTGTTTGTTGAATTGTTGTACCTAAATTAAAAATGTGTTGAAAATATTATATACAAACTGTTATAATTTGTAGGTACTTTTATATTATAGTCAATATATAGAAGCAGCGTTATATATTATTATATGGTATACTGAACAATGGTATAATGCACTGTTACCTATAAATCAAATAAAGTCAAATAATAAAATAAAAAACGTAGATTTTTTTTTTTAAATTTAAAATTTCACTTTTACATGTTTACGATTTTAAATTTGCTTTCTATCTACAAGCAATACGTGCCGTATGCGTATTTCATATGTACTTGGATGAATGGTATAATCCATTATTACCTATAGATATAATACCATATAAGCCAGATTTTGAATTCGAAATAAAATATTTTGATTTAAATTTTGATTGTTGATATTATTTTTCCTGATTTAAATTAAAAATAATATATTTATTTTATAATTTTTTCTTTTTCTTTTCTTTTCTTTTCTTTTCTTGTTTTGTTGCAGGGTATCGATTAAGTCATTTGTGTTCCTTATTTAAATAAAATATATTAATAAAATATAAAAACATACATTTTTTTTCGATTTAAAATTTCACTGTTTCCTAATTACGGTTTTAATTTTGATTTCTACCCACAAGCAAAACGTGCCGTATGTGCATTTCATATGTGCTTGGATGTTGAACGTTCCTAAGAAAACAACATTTTCTACTGACGAATAATTATTGATCGTTTGGCTATTTTTAAATTAAATTACTTTTACAATTTGAATCTAGTTTTAAATAAAAGTTATCAATGATTGATTTAATTTATTGATTTTAATTTCAATATAAATGAATCATTCTATTATAAAAGTTTCACTTTTGATATTATTACTAATGATTTCATAGAGGAGTTTTATCGATATCTTTAATCGGATAATAAACAACCTATTTAGCAATAGGTAATAATACAATGATTATGCTATTTGCATATAGTTAACTATAATAATGAATAACATAATATATTAGGTAGGTACCTCTAGGTAGGTTAAAATATAATATTAATTATGACTTGTTTCTTTTGTTAGTACATCACCTATTATGTAATATATTGTATGTTAATTGAATAATGTACCACATTTTTTCAGTTAAAAAATCAGCTAGGTACATGTGTACAGTTCTCTCTTCCTCCAAATTTTATCTCATTGTAACATTTAGTAGCTTGAACCCCGTTGTGTGTTAGAAATTTGAGGTTCGCCAATTTGTATTATTTTTCAAATCAGGTGTAGGTTAAGACTCGCTAGACATTTAAACATGCAGCAACACAATGTAATTTTATTTTTCGCGGTATGACATAGATGTAAGTGATGTCATTCTAATTTAAAATTAGTAAACATATTACATAAGTTAGAATTATTTTTCCTTGAATTAATTATTTCCTTATTGCTTGTATTTTACTTAGTCAGGTCAGTCTTCATTAAATTTTCAGACAGCAATATTAATTCAATTTTTAAAAAATCCCAATAATATTTTAATGCATTGAAACCAAATACATATATATATATATATTTATATTTATATATAATACTAACTAATTAACCTGTATTCAGTCCATGTACACTATTTTTATACGGTAAATCTTATGTAGAAAATACGCTATAATATTATAATAAGTGTATCTCAGTTTTAGTGTACCTTACCACGGATACAAATCGAATTCCTATAGTAACGAGTTTTGTTTTTGTGAAACTATTACCTATATTCGACGTAGAACTAAGTCATGTATTGAATCTTGCACTTGCTATATTTTTAATGTAGTTTAAACTACTTACCCTCTTAACTTTTCTTGAAAAACGATCTTTGAGAGTATACTGATAATACTCATTATACTGACGTTTAGGAATTTCTCACATGACCTTATTATAATAACTGCTATTTATATACCTTTTTTGAAAATACGGCCATAGGCGATTTTTGACAAAACCAAGAAGGATTCATAATACTTTAAATATATATATATATACATATCTTCATTTTTTTACTGTTGATAGGACTATGATCAGTAATTGTAATATACTTATAAACTTATATTAACTTTTATTATATAATTCATATATACAATAGGTATGTTATTATAATAACCACGGACTATGATCTTAGTCATTTATAATAAAATACCTCCCTAAAGATATGACAAATGTTATCCCGTACCCGTATAATTCTAATAGAAGATGACTTATAAGTTTGTTTATAATTATCAGCCTACTTATTTGTGGCTTACAAGTTTATAAGACAACATAAATATGCACATTATTATTTTACACATTTTAATACCATATTATGTAAGAATATAATTTACATACCTTAACATCCAGTAAATATCGAAGCATATTACATTTAACCAGCAACATGTTGTCAGAATTGCAAATAAAAGAAAATAACCTAAAATTACACTTTGAATTAATTCAAAATACATAAACAAACAAAATAATAATTAATAGTAAATATAATGTGGAAGCCAAAACATGTATGCTGATGAGACAAATAATAAAGGAAATATTTATATTTGTTGTTGTTTAGTCTTTAGATGCATGGACAATTAGTTACGTGAAGTTACCCCCTCCCCACAATGCCATTTTTACTGTGATTAAGAATTTCTAATATTTTTCATTTGTCATTGAAACAATATGGGTATTAGGGGCATTTTTACCTAACAAATAATATTTTAAAAACTAAAGGATAAAAAAACAAAAAAATTGGAAACTGAAAATGTCCGTAAACAGCTCTCGTAAAATTCTCGTTTTTCCTTAATTTTTCTTTTGCTTTTCGTGGCGCTTTTGAAAGCTACTTAGCTACTTGACAATTTTATTTTTGACCCCCCCTAAGTACCAACTTTTTCCAATCAGAAAAAATACTGTTGAAGAAAATCTAAGCATTTTTTACTCTCCTAAAGGGTAACGACAGAAACAAAAAAAAAACACACACATCATCGTAAAATCAATAGCTACCTAGTACCCACATTAATCGTTCCACCCAGAAATTAAAATAACTAATAATGTTTATAATAATATAATATTTATATTTTATAGAAAGATCTATTCGTTATAAATATTACCATTTATTATTATACTATTGTCAATCAATCAAAAGGAAATTAAAATATATAATTTAAAGATTCTGAGCGGACCAATGAATATAATATTGATTTTAGAATGATGTGCAATATTTTTTTTTACATTTTTTATTCATGACTATCGTCACTGTCTGGGGCAGTAAACCTGCTTAAATTTTCTTCAACAGTATCTTGTACGATGGGAAAATGAATTTAGTTGGTGCATTTGGTAGGTCTGTAAATTTCCCAATAGTTTTTAAAAACACCGAGAAAAACAAAATAAAAATTAAGGAAAACCGGAAATTTTTACGCAAATCGTTTTAGGTGTACCTAACTCTAAAAAATATAACCGTATATAATATAGTATATATATGACATTGCACTGGTTGTTTATATTACCATTTTTTATACACAATAAATATTTTGATTTGTTTTGAACTGTTTACAAACATAATTTTCAGTTTCCAATTTATTTAGTTTTTTTTTCTATGAATGTCAATAAAATTTATTTGTTGGCTAAAAAAGATTGAAAATGTAATACAAGGCTTCTATATTATATTGATACAATATGGAGTTAGAAAATATTAAAAGTAATGAAAGTTAGCAAATTAAATTTTGAACTCGAAATTCATAAATTGTTTTCTTTTTAAGTCTAAGATTTTAAAATATAAAACAAGATTCCTCATAAGTTTATCAACCTTTATCAAAAAAAAAACCAGGTAAGACATACCGAATCGAATGCACAACGGGCTTTTTAAGTCTATGTATACCAACAAATAGATCATTATGCAGACGAAGTCCACGAGCTGACAGGCCATGTAGAACATGACGTAGTGGCCGTGGGCGTTCCGGAGGTAAGGCAGTGTGGCGTACACGATCAGCGTGAGCGCCAGGCACACGACGGACGGGAGGTAAGTAACCCAAAAGATGTAATTGACAGGTCGTTTGGCATTCGGGTACACGAACACCAACAGATCGGCGGCCTCCAGCGGCCCGTCCCCGGCGTAATACCCCAAGCAGTACTCCGTGTTCGGTACGATCCATTCGTCGCCTTCGTCGATAAGGTGAAGGTTGCCATCCGTGGTCAACATAAAAGTGGATTCAATTGTCTGGAATTTGTGCGACACTTGTCCGTCCCAGTACGTAAGTACCGTGTTGTTCGACCGGCCCGCCGGACTTCCGCCCCAGTCTGTTTCATAGACGGACAACGTGAACGGCATCTCGCTATTTTTGCACTCCAACCAGCTCCTAAAATATTCAATTTTTCGTACTACACGGATTGTTCTAAATCGGTGAAATGTAAATAAAAAATAAATGCTCTAAAAACTAGCACCAATTATACTTCTTCAACTAATAACACATAATATAAATTAAATAGTAACAATATATAGGCACCTATAAATAAATATATTATTTCATTACCGTGAAGAAAATTAAATTATTATTAATTTATTTATACCTATATTAATTTACTTAACATTAATAGCTCCATTTTCAACAATATTTTTACTAGAATTAGTTGAAAATACCAAAAAAGAGAAAAAAATCATAACACCTATATCAATTAATAACAAAATTTGTTTTTCACTGCGCAATTGAAAACCACTGAAAAATTGACTTTTGACCCCCCCCCCCCCCAAAAAAAAAAAAAATAACATCTAGATTCACTTTCCTATCAGAAAAGAAACCGTTGAAGAAAATCGAACCATTTTTGCTGTCCTAAAAAGTGAAAGGTGATGACAGACACAAAAAAAAAAAGGTGAGTAAGTGGATTTCGCTCTGCTGTACAGTAGGTTACAAGTGGGTCACTGTATAATGGATGGTATTAAATTTGAATTCAATGATATAATATCAT
>NC_042494.1:153248786-153250216 GCF_005508785.2 Acyrthosiphon pisum
CCTTCTATTAATTTTCAAGCTTTTTTATCCAACAAATAAAATTTTATTGATATTTTTAGAAAAAAAACTAAAAAAAAATGAAAACTGACAATGTCCGTAAAGAGCTCAAAATAAATCAAAATATTTTGAAAATGTTATGGTGTATAGAAAATGCTAAGGTAAACATTCAGTCAAAATTGCATGTATCTACGGTCATTTTTTTTGAAATTACACCAAAAACCAAATTCAATTTTGTGAAAAATCGATTTTGCGTAAAAATTTCCGTTTTTCCCGGCGTTTTTGAAAACTACTGGGAAATTTATATTTTGACCTCCCCAATGCACCAACGATATTCACTTTCTGATCGAACAAGATACTGAAGTTGAAAATCGTAGCATTATTTCGACTATTTATCGTGTAAACAGACACAAAAAAAAAAAATAAAAAAAAAACACACATCATTGTAAAATCAATACATTCATCGTTCCACTCAGAATCTAAAATACATTTCAATTATCCTAAGTATGCAAATTTGTTGTAATATAAAGTTTCGTCAAATAGAAGTTTCTTAAAGAGAGGTAGGCACCACTATATTTGAGCCCACAATAAGCCAAGTAATATTTACCATTTTCTTTTATTAACCATATTATATTCATTATTAAGTTTGTGACTCGTGGTATAAAACGTAGAAATAAAAAAACTATTACTAAAAACTTAACTAGAAACTATAAAGAAATACTTAGGTACCTTCTTAATAAACCGTGACAGTGTTCGTATAGTCATAAAAAAACCCAGTAACTAAGATTAAGATAATATATTATGTCTACCTATAAGCGTTTGTTTAAAATAAATATTGAGTATAAATAATAATACTAGCAGTGACAGTGGCGAAAATAAGTAGGGGGTTTGGGGGCTTAGCCCCCTCAAAAAAATATATATATAATATATATTTAAATTTAAAAAAAAAAAATTTAAACCCCCAAACATTTTTCCTATTTGCACCACTAAGCAGTGAAACTGTTATGTGTTATAAAATAGCTACTCTCAAAAACAATGAATTACGAATAATAATATCTAATAATTAGTAACAACACAAAATATTGTTTAATGCGTAGGTACTGAGTGTCTACTGTCTGTGTAGAATGTAGACAATAATTAAAATGTAATTTGATAACAACCATTAACATATAAAAAGAAATGTGGAGTTATAAAACTATACACAATATTATATGAATCGGTCATTTCGAAAAGGCCACTTCTCCACACATTTTCAAAACTAGTTTTATATGATAGATGTGTTTAACTAATAATAATGCACATTTCCTGAGATACCACCATAGTATACAACAATTCGTATGTAATCCAAAAATAACGAGTGCATTCAAAAAGGTAATTTCTCCAAAAATAACTTAACCGGTAATATTTTTAGAATTCTATTTTCATCTGGTTTA
>NC_042494.1:153250266-153251590 GCF_005508785.2 Acyrthosiphon pisum
TAGCTCCATTTACAACAATATTTTTACTAGAATTAGTTGAAAATACCAAAAAGAGAAAAAAATCATAACACCTATATCAATTAATAACAAAATTTGTTTTTCACTGCGCAATTGAAAACCACTGAAAAATTGACTTTTGACCCCCCCCCCCCCCAAAAAAAAAAAAAATAACATCTAGATTCACTTTCCTATCAGAAAAGAAACCGTTGAAGAAAATCGAACCATTTTTGCTGTCCTAAAAAGTGAAAGGTGATGACAGACACAAAAAAAAAAAGGTGAGTAAGTGGATTTCGCTCTGCTGTACAGTAGGTTACAAGTGGGTCACTGTATAATGGATGGTATTAAATTTGAATTCAATGATATAATATCATTTTATAAGAAAAACGATTCTGAGCGGAGACGGCATGTCAGTCTAGGTATAAGACATAATATTACCTATATTATAGTCTATAGTATTTAAAAAAAATTGACCTATAATAGGTACCTATAATAAATTCCAAATTAATCATATCATAATATCTATTAGGTACTTATAACGCGTTATACATCAACAAAAAACCGTGGTACTATCATAGATATATAATAGTATACTTTAGAAGTTTCAAGTACCCCCGAATAATATTATACAATCACAACAAAATAACTTAAATAGTTATCCTAGGTTTTTAATATGTAATTTCGTCCAAATTTGTACTTAAAATGACTATAAAAATAAACTGTTTAAATGTATATTTTTGATTTTTTGGTAACAGAATTAATTACTTAAGTGGAATCTTGTTTTAAATTTTTAATTCTTAGATACAAAAATTGAACATTTTATAAATTTTTAACTACAAAATAATTTTTCAAATTAAAATTTGATAAATTTTGTCAAAATTTGATCTTTAAATGCTTATAAAAAAAAATTGTGCCTATGTATTTTTAATATTTTTCAACTGATATTGTAACAATATATCAGGAGCTTTGTATTAAATTTATACACTTTTTGGCCCAACAGATAAAACATTATTGATATTTATAGAAAAAAAAACTAAAAAAATTTAAAACTGAAAATGTCCGTAAACAGTTCAAAAAGAGTCAAAATATTTTCAAAATTGTATGGTGTATAGGTAATGCTTATATAAACATTCAATAAAAATTTCATGTATCTGCAGTTATTCGTTTTTGAATTACAACAAAATAAGGAAATCGCTACATGAGAAATCGAGTGAATATCCAATGTTGTAAAAATTTGAATTTCAAACGATCATAAAAATTTAATTTGACTTTCTTATAGATATTTTTTGTTTGATAAAGGTAGATAATCTTATAAGGAATCTTGTAT
>NC_042494.1:153253506-153269163 GCF_005508785.2 Acyrthosiphon pisum
TTATTGTCAAATTGTAGGTAACACAATGGTACATATTTTTATGTTGGTTGCACTGTTCTAGGATGAAAATTGACGAGTGCTTCACGCCAGTGAATGCGGTTGGCATTGCGCATGCGCTGGGACTTAAAATATCCTCGACTCGGCACCGTCAGTGCGCGCGCAATCATTATCAATATCTCATATCACATAATCTCATCATAATGATAAATAATAAAAGATTCCTCATAAGTAAACATTTTTTTAATATAATATTATATTATATTATATTATTATATTTTTATATAATACCGACACAAAGTGCAAGAACACCACAAAATAGTTTTTAAAATAGGTAGTTTTAAATTCTAACAATTTTTTTTTTTGTAAACTCTTATTTATATTCAAGAAAATATAATAATAATTTAACGTAATAATATTTACGAAAAAACCAAATTTAATTCCATTAAATAGCTTCGGAGAACTGTAAATATATCATCAATGCTACCAGTCACCAGATTTATAAAATTGTCATTGCAATTACAAAAACCCCACGCAAACTGTTTGTCATTATAATGGCAGTTGGGACTGAAAGGGTTAAATAAACAATAATTATTAACAGTTATCAATTTACAAATTTTTTTTCAATCGTATGGCCCAGTTTTGTTATACTTTTCTTACTTTATTTTTTAAGAATAATAAGTCAATATGAGTGAATTCGAATACGAAATTGAAGGGGGTTGGGGGGGGGGGGGTGGGCTAGGCCCCCAAACTAAATTGTAGCCCCTCAAAAAAACATAGGACATACAATATTAAAATGCTATATTGCAATGGTCTGCTCGCCTTTAATATATTCAGCCCCCCCCCCCAAGTCAAAAGTTGAAATTGCACCTATAAAACTTAGTCTAATTCTTTAATTTTGTATGATATACAATAAACAATTTATCAGAGTCACGAGATCATAATAAATGAAAACTTACAATCCATTGGAAAAGGTCATATCTCAAACATGTTCATTCCCTTATAAAATAATCCAGTAGGTATAATTTAGTCAATATTATATCATAGTTGATTTCTTAAAAGAGAATAAAACAACTCAACCGTTATTCAATTTTCATCTAAATTTAATTTTGATCTATAAAAACAGTTTTTACGTTTTCATTTAAAATTTTCATTTTATGGAGTTATGGCATTTTCTAAATGACCGATTCATATAAGGGGTTAATTTGAATAACACACATTTAAAGTTCGTACAACATACTTAAATTTTCATTCTACACAAGTTGTGTCGTACTACACACAATTTTAGGGATTGACCTCAACTCACTGTTGTACCTAGAATATATTATACTTATTGGTGTAATTATAGGGGAGAGAATGCCCTGGTGCAAAGTAACATTAATTTTTAATGGTATTTACTATTTATTATGGCAATGGTTATTTAAATTGTTTCTTTTTACAAGATTTAAGCCACATTTAAATGATACGTTGTCATTATTACTTAGGCCTGTCTCAATAAGGGGCGCAAAGGTACCACGAGTCCCACCAAAACCCCCGGCTATGGAAAAATTATTTAAGACAACGCGATGGAAGTTACAACACGTCCGTCGGAGAAATGCTTTACCGGACTCTCGTCGGATGAACTCCCGCAGACACCTGACCAGCCGTGGCGAAAATCCGCGTGGAAAAGTTCCAAGTGATTCGTCGCAAAGTGGCTGGTGAACGTGGCTCGAAGAATATGTTTCTGTAACAGTTTCGTCGACGTGGAGTAATGTCGGCCGAGTTACCGTGGTCGGCCGCCCGTCGACGTGCACCAGGCTGTTCGGCCGACTTAGTTTTGAGAACGTCACGGCGGACGTTCGCCCTCAGTTGTCCCGTTTCGTCCCGTAAATTCACGCCGTTTGCTGCACGCCAAATTTTCGTAAGAACATAGTGCCACGGCGTGCCATTGCATTGAAATTATTGATTTATTACATTATCTATATACCTTATAATATTATTATGTAATTGTTTTGTACGCATTTGTTTAAACGTTAAATTTTGTATAATTGTATAAACCATGTCTTCTGTACCTTTTCTTGTATACCATACGCCATACTACTTGATTTGTAATATTTTGATATATTATCCATGTACCTTTATAATATTATTGTATAATTTATTGTTTTGTATGTATTTGTTTAAATGTTAAATTTTGTACTATTGTATTAAACATGTCCTGTCTACCTATAATTGTTGTATACTACTATACTATATCATAATTCATATTATTACATTGTAATAATTGATTTTTTATATTGTCTATACCGTTATTTTTTATCGTATAATTGTTTTGTACGTGTAAATTTTAAATGTTGTACAAATCGTGTACCTATTGTAAATTGAAATATACCGCGATACTATCATTGAATTATAATTGATTTGTTATATCTATATACCGTGGTAACCTTCTCCCGTCCTACCAAAAATCGTAAGACGCGTTGTCGCTATCCCCAAAGTGTTCAAAATTAGGACCGGTATGGCGTCAAAAAATACGTTGAATTCAAAGTACATCTACCATACTACTGTTACGTGCTTATTTTTTTGTTATAATATACTTTTGGGAGCCGGCAGTAAGATGACGCCATATGCCACAAAGCAGTAACTCCAAAATACGCGTGGTTTTCACGAAACAATAAAATAGTTTTAAATTAGTCCGTAGAGTAAAAATAAAAATATTTTAAACGCTAATAAGGAGATGGTTAGGTATTGTATTTTTTACAAGGAAACTGTTGAACATACGAAAAAAAATTGTTTGATACATTTTTATAGTCACAAAATCGAAACTTAAAAACATTTAAAATAAAATGGACGTAGGTATTAAATGGATATATAATAATCTGAGCCAGGTTTTAGATTCAAGTCCAAACCAGTATCTATAAATGAATATAAAAATGGAAAATGAAAAATGTACATTACCTCATCAATCGAGAACGGCTGGTTCCATTTGGCTCAAATTTTTTTCAAACTTTTTTGTAATTGCCAGGAGAAAATGTTTACGACAGAAAATTTTAGGAAAATCAACAGGAAAATTAGGAAATCTGGATGTAAAAAATATAACAGTGTATTATATATTGGTTGATATTGGTTAATCGGGCATGTTTGTTGATTTGTATTATTATTTTTTTGTCAATATATATATATATATAAATAAAAACCCTTCGTAAGCTACGTGTAAAAATTGCTAAATAAAAAAAAATATAAGACCTTTAAGTACAATAAAGATGTGATATCATGAATAAATGCTAAGTATATTGAATTTAAGTAAACTTATTTTGTTTCAATAATTTATTTATTTACTTAGGGAGGAATTATTTCATAAAAGAAACAAAGTGCGATGAACAAAATAATTAAATAACGAAGGACAATTAAAGTATAACTTATTATTGTTTTAAAAATATTATTATTAATATTTATATACTATTCTAAAAAATTCATCGCCAAGTACCCTAAATAAATTATTGAAAAAAATTAAGTTTACTTAAATTCAATATACTTAGCATTTATTCGTGATATAACATCTTTACATTGCTTAAAGATCTTATATATTTTTTTACTTAGCCATTTTTACACGTAGTTACGAAGGGTTTTTGTTGTGATATCACTAATTTTTATCGTTATTAAATATTGAGTATTTACACAATAATCTATAAGAACGATAATATTGTTGGTACCTAACAATTTTTTTTCATTCATACGATTTTAGTACGGTTAGGTTAGGTTAGGATTTTGTATTAATTGATTATATTCAGGTGGAATCCGACAAACTTGGTATAACTTTGATACTTTATAGTTAAATCATACACTTACGTACAAACAGCCCGGGGTCCACGATCTACCGTAGGTAGATTGCCTACCTATTAATATAGTGATGCGAATCAGAATTTTTATTCTGGGCAACGATAAAGTTAAGATAAATTTTGAACACCATACACCGAATAACAAATTAAACAATGTTTGAGTCATATAGAGTTGGTTTATTCCATAAATTTGTACGAAATTAGATATTTAAACGAAGAAGAACGACTTTAGTTTTGTATTATATTTAAAAATATTATTTGTGGGTACTTGAAACTTCTAAAGCATACTATTTTTACCTTACTTATATTATGATATCAGTATACTTATTACAATAATTATAAACTTTTGATCACAATTAGTATAAATATACTATGTTATATCCAGTGGCGTAGCGAATCATGTTTTTCAGAAGCAATTGCTTCTGGTTTCGGGGGGTGGTGGTGGGTCATAACCTCATAAATCCCACATACACGGTCAATCTTTGAACTTTATTTTAGGTGCTACCTCACCCCCCTATTTGAGCATATGAGTATCATATACATCAGTTGGAGTAGGGTGGGGTAGGTCATAAATAATTTGTTTGCTTCCATATGATTTAAAGTTCGCTACGCCACTGGTTATATCAATATAATAACATATAATATAGTCCATATAGTTTATGTACTATTATTGCTAGTAGCGTATACTTATTTAGAAATTCAACATTATATGTACCTATACTTATACATATAAACATTGCATGTGTAATGAAAGTTTAAATATGTCATACACTATATTTTAATTTAAACATAATGATGGGTATATAATGTATTATAATATATTCCAAAACATTAAGTATTTTACTTGGAACATCATGAATATTCATGATATCTACAACATTCTACTAATTTATTAAAAATATTTTGTAAAACATAATTTCATATATTACCTGTATCATGGTATAATAATTCTTATAATTTTTAATATATTATTAATTTATAATTATTATGTACAACACAAGTATAATATATTTATGTACCTAATATTTAATTGTTTTCAAAATGCTATACAAAGTTGCTAAAAATGTTGAAACAATTAAAAGTTATTATGTTTTATTATTTATTTTTATATTTCTCAACTGTACAACCACATTTATATCAACAAATAATAAGTTTAATATTAAAAATATCACTTTTTTAAAAGATATTTGTTATAATTTTCAAAATGATTGTCTATTTTGTTTACCTGTTAGGTATATTCTATTATATAGTAAACTAAATATTTAAACTAAGAAAATTCATATTATGATGTATTATTTAAATATTGAACTTGATATTTACCAAATGAATAAGTAGGTGCAATAATAATAATTTACTATGGATTTAGTTTTGATTCAAGGGTTAGACTATTTTATAATAATCTAAAAAATATAATAAAGCTTGTTAGATATGTCAAGTTCTGTAAAACTATATAATTTGAAAAATCATTCAATTTTTATTCAAACTGAAATTAAAAAAAAATTATTAACTAAATACCTACTTCAAAATTTAATTTTAAACACATAATCGTTTGTTTCTTATTTATATTTAAATAGCAAATTGTTAATTTATGCAATTCTATTGTAATATGCAATTACTTAACAAAATGAAATGAAATTATTTAGAAAGTATTTATGTATAATATATTAGAAATTAAATTAAATATAACAAGTACGAACATTGGCGCAACTAGGGGGCGTGTTTTGGGTCCTTAGCACCCCCTAAGTCAAAATCAACACCCCCTAAAAAATCTTTAGGTGTTAGGTCTCATTGAATCACAAAAAAACCTGGAGCTTAAGCACCCCCTAGTCCAAATGTCTAGTTGCGCCAATGAGTACGAAATAGGTTATATTTTATCCTTATAATTTAAAATTAGATAATTTTATTTAAGCAACTTATTATTTTACTCAATTTCCATAAATATTGTAAACTGATTACCTATTGCTTGTTTATTTTATTTAAATCTAAATATGTATACAATCTTATACTATCTATGAAAAATATTTATATTGTTATCTACAATTTTTGTGTTTTAATAACTATAATAATTACAAAATTTTATGTTTTAAATTTTAAGTTTCATACAAAATCAATAACAAACAATTTAATCATAACTTATTATCGTATATGGCCTATTTAATAATTATATAGCTATAGGTAAGATATATCAGCTAGTAGAAAAAACTTTTGGTTTGTTTAATAAGAAGTGAATTGACAGTTCTGGTCTTCTAGATAAGTTGATTATTGTTTAAATAAAATAAACATAAATTTTAAATATAGATCTAATGATCTAAATAATTGTTTTATACTACATATTTCAATTGCAAATTATATTATTAAAATTACAATTAACTCAAGCTTTTTAACTGCCTATATATAGGTATATAAAAATGTTTAATGTAGATTATAAAATACTAGTTACTGTGAGTGCAGATTTTGTTTCAAATTAGTGTTAGGTATTTGTGAAGTGTTATAATACCTAAAACATTTATTATATTTTGGTGCTTGAACTAATAAGTAGTTTTTGAAACCTTTAAAATTTTATTAGGTCTAAATCATCTCGATATCGTCGTAGAAAAAAGCCGCACAATGTATTGCAACGTTATTTCCATCAAGTAGTGAGGATGATGAAAGCAATTTTATAATGGCCGATTCAACACAACAAAATTCATTTGCAAATAATATGTCGTCACCCACTCACATACATTGTGACAATAATATGATTTCTAATTTATGTAGCGAAGAAGATTACAATAATTGTTCTGGAAATTCTGATAGGACTGATTATGATTCCTGTGATGAACTTAGTAGTTCTGATTTTGAATGTTTGGATAAAAATGATAACACTTTGTACAATACTGCCAAAAAATCCAATTCACCATTAGAGTTAATAATAGCTAGTTGGGCTATACGCCATAATATTACTCATTCACTTTGGACGATTTGCTAATACAATTATCCAAATGTTCTCAGTTTTCTCTCTTACCTAAAGACTCTCGGACTTTATTGAAAACACCAACCACCCCTTCAGTAATAAAAAATATTAAAGGTGGTATATATCATAATTTTGGAATTCATAGAGAAATTGAACTATTAGCTAAACACTACCAAAACTTGCCTACTACATTATTATTGAAGGTAGGAATAGATGGACTCTCAGTCACCAAAAATCCACCAAGCCAAATGTGGCCAATACTTGGGTATTTTTCTAATTTACCAATTAAAAACCATAATATATTTATTATTAGTGCTTATCATGGTAAACCCAAACCAGATGATTGTAATGAGTTTTTAGAGGATTTTGTGAATGAACTAAATTAACTTATAAATGTTGGGGCAATGTATGATAGTAAACATGTGAAGATACTACTTGAAGCTTTGATTTGTGATACTCCTGCCAAGTCATTTATATTAAATGTGAAAGGTCATACAGCTAAAAATTCTTGTGGTAGATGTCTAACTGTCGGTGAATATGAAAACAATCGTGTATATTTTCGCCATTTAAATTCTGATCTTAGAACACATGATAGTTTTATATCATATTCTGATTTCTGATTCTACATTTCATTCAGGAACTACTATACTGACTTAAGTTCCTCAATTTGATCTTATCAATAGTATCCCATTTGATTATATGCATTGTGTTTGCATTGGAATCATGAAAAAGCTGTTAATGTTTTGGAATGGAGGGGTTAAAAGACACAAGTTGACCCTTCCTAATAATTTGGTATCAGCTTTGGATAAAAAGTTGAATAATATTGGTCAATATATAACTGTGGAGTTCCAGAGAGCACCAAATGTTAATAGTCAACAACATCCTATCAGAGATGCCAGTCGTTGGAAGGCTACAGAATTAAGGCAAATTCTTTTATATACCTACTGGTATTGTTGTTTTTCAGGATATTGTTAGTAAAGAAGTATATGAACATTTCTTAGAATTATGTGTTGCTATTAGACTACTCTCAACAAATAATATTTCGTCCGACATTAACAATTATGCAAAATCATTTTAAAATTATTTTGTAGTATCGTTTGCTAATATTTATGGTAAATCATATATGTCGCATAACGTTCACATTATTCAACAATTAGCAGATGATTCACCTTCAGTCCTGGATGCTAAGTAATATTAAGGACAAAATGATGCATATACCAGTTAATAATAAAGTAACAATAATCATACCTTTATTGCATTTGCAGTAAAGTGTATTCATCTTATGTATGTATGTATAAAGTTTATAGATTTAAATATTATTTAATGAAAATAATAATAGTGGTAATAATAGGAAGTTTTTTTAAACAATATTATATTTATGCTAATTAAATTGTTGGTTTTAATATTTAGGTCATCTTGGTCTGTTGTGCTCTTTACTTCTACCAACAAAGTTCAGCATGTTCCGGATAATTGGTTGGTTGATACTGATAAGTGTTGGTTTCCTTACTTAAAAGAAGATTGTAAAGAGAAATTTCTTTTTGCGGCTCAAATAAGCAAAATGATTAAAAAGTGCAGTGCAGTACAAAATAATGAAGATGGCACTATACACCAAATTGCAAAAATTGCTGGACCATTTTGTAAGTAAAATAAATTAGTAAATTAGTAAAATATAAATTATGACATTTTTAAATATTTTTCTAATCAGATAAAGAAAACTGGCTAGGAGTACAAGTAAAGTTTGGTCAGAACAGTCAGCTTCTGAAAGCGAAGAAGACATATTATCACCCAAAAAAAAAAAAAAAATGTATGTCAAGTGTTAATAATGATATTACTTTAGAACTTCCAAAGATACCAATGTTTCCGTTGTTAAATTCCAACACAAGTAAGTATTACAACAATAATATTTGTTAATTGCACCAAGGTTAAAAAGTGTATATTATTTTATATTTATTTAAGCTGATTCAAATATTATAAATAATGAAACATATGAAATATCTGCTATAACAAGTGCGAATGATAACTGCAGTATTGTTACAAAAAACTATTCAATAAAAGATTCACTTTAAACGACAAGTGCAACCAGCTCAAATACTACAGGTTTGTTATCATCATGCAATGTAGCTTTTATGTAGTTATTTTGGTAAGTACTTTGCTTAACAAATTATAACTTTTAACTTTAATAGATAAAAATATAATTTCAAATAATAATTTGGATGTAGGTTAGGTGTGTATGTTATGTAAGTGAAATAACAATGAACGCTAATGATGATATAGAAGAACTCACTGAGTTTATTAATGCAGCCACTGATACAGATTTTTAATTGAAGATATTGACTTTACTGCTTCTCCTACTACAACTGCTGGTGTTCTTAGTGATTCTTTAGAAACAAAAAAAGGTTTGCATTTATATTTTTATTTTTACATTTAGATAATTTATTTATTTGACAATTTTGAAATATTTATTTTTATTTTAGACTGCAGTTGTGATAATTCAAAATTAATAACTATTATTGAAAAAAATAATAAATATTACAAATCTGCTCTTAAGGAAATGTCACTTCAAATAATTTTATTGACTAATTCAAATGCTCGACTTTGTAAAGGATTTGAAAATATGGACAATAAATTACAGGCAATGATGAAATCAGATTCTAGAGTAAGGGCCTGGCTCTTCCAAATCCAATAATTCCAACAGTGTTCCTTAGCATTTTGCCAGTCAAATGATTAGAAGAATTAGATATAGCTGAAGCGCTTTTGTCAATTGAAAACATTGAGTATTTGTTACATAAAGAAAATTTAGTAAGATCATGAATTGATTATTTTAAACCCTTACTTCAAATAACTTTATTAATCAAAAAATCAATGATTGTTACAGAAAAGTTATATTCTTATGAAAGTAGGATCACTCAATTTATGTTCTGCAATTAGGGAAGCTGTAAACTTATGTTTTGACTATACGATATTGGGTCACTTTAGTTATAAGGGAAAAACTAAACGGAAATTTATTGACTTAGAGCTATTTTCTGTTATATATGGTAAATTCTATAGTTATATATAATTATTATAATATATAAATAAACCTAAGTAATTTAATTAATTTTGATTAATTTAGAATCACTGTCCGGCTATCTCGATACACCTTTGAACCAAAAAAAATGTACAACTGTGCTGGACAACTATTTGAGGTACGCACCTAAAATGATTGCTCATGAATGATTCAATTTTTAAAATAATAATTTATACTGAATATGTAAAGGTGTGACTATTCAGTTTTAAACAGTTATTGTTTTTATTTTTATTTTTATTTTATTTTTATTATGCTTATATCCTATAATATGTATATTAAATGAATCAAAATTTTAATTTTTTAGTTATTAATAAAAGTATGATTTTATAATATTCGATTGTATTATTTTGATTTAGACATAATCTATATAGAATACTCTATTAAAGATCAATGGTACCAGGCACATCTATAGGATTTTATTTTTATTTTTGTGGGTGGGAAGTTAAAGAAGCGAGGACTTATGAGTTTGAATTAGTGTTTAGATGCTTAAAAGATGTTAATAAAGATTAACAATTGTAATAAAATAAATACATTTTTAAACTTAAATTAATAACAAGAAGTGTCTTTTTGTGCAGATGTATAGGGATAGCAAGATTTCTAGTGTGTACAGGTACCTATATATAATATATAAAGTTAATAAATTAAACTTATTTAGTAAGAATTGTACAGTTATTTCTAAGTCATTTGTATGTTAAATTAAGAGTTATATAATTACACCTAGGGATGGTTGTTGATTACACCAAAACACGAAAAATGCACCGTTATATAATGATACATAAAACAGTAATTTAGCTGACAAATGCACAATTAATTATGGATATTTTTGGTGCAGTAATACTGTTATTACTTATTGAACTCTCAGTGCACTTTTAATGTGTATACTAATTTTTGCAATAACACGATTATTGAACCGACGGTTGCACTCAAAAACCACAATGCAACCCATGTAAAAATTCGGTATTCAAAATGACCAAAAACCAGTGTTGGGAATAGATATAACTAATAATTTATCTAGATAAAGATAAAGATAATTATACTAAATTTTATCTAGATAAAGATAAAAATTAGTATTTTTTTATCTAGATAAATATGAGATAATTTCATGTTTAATTTTGAAAATATTCAGGATACCTACTTGAGTCTACAGGTAAAAAAAATACATAATTTAAAATTTTTTAAAGTAGAGGACAGAGTTCGCACAGATCGGTTAAGCGATGACTGAAATATCGGGAATTCTAATAGGGTTTTATAAATATTAAATTGTTATAAATTACAATTATTATAATATTATTATGCTTGTGAGTCCAATACCAATGAATGTTGGTTTATTTTTGTCGGTTTAAAACAATAATTATTTTTCATACTTTGTACACAATTCTATGAAACGGGTATCAGCTAATGAGACCATCATCATTCGGCGGGTAGCAGGGATAGATGTTTTTGCATTTGCTATTATTAGTTGTTCTTACAATCTTAACTACTACATGCCCATTACATATTTCTATTTTTGGGTTTTCTCATTGTTTATGATGTAAAACTCCAGACTAACAATGAATATTATAATAAATATTAAAATCATGGTTATATAATGCGTATTACTAAACGTGTTTTCTATGTAATCGATGAAAAATAGAAAAATGTAAAAATAAAAATAATAAAAATATTTTAAATTTTCAAATTTTTTTTTAGTTCATTTAAATAAATTATCTAGATAAGTACTCATAGATAACTAGATTTTTATCTAGATGAAGATAAAGATAACTGAGTAGAAATTTTTCTAGATAAGATAAAAGATAAATAATTTTTATCAAGATAACTTATCTAGATAAATTTATCTAGATATTTCCCAACACTGCCAAAAACACAGTGCAGTGAACCGGAAATTCACCGTGCATTGAACCATAGAATAACTGATTGGTGAACATATTTGCAGCACCGAAATTGCTACGATTTTAATTATTTCATTTTTCCTAATTCAAAAATAATATACGTGTGAACTTAAAGCTTTTATGTATATTAATATATTTTAGTATAGGTACATAATGACTTCTCTTAATATTAATTTTAAGCTAATATTTTAAGTTTATTGGGTATTTATACGTTGGGTATAACACTAACCCAACACAGTTGACCGATATAATAATAATATAATATGAGAATAACGTTAAATATATAATTAATATATAGATACTAGGCGGTAACGTAACATTAATGCAATCATAACAAATAATAATAATATAGTTTAATAAATATAAAAACTAATATTTTTACGAAGAATGAATTCAACCTTACAGCAGAGTGGTTACCGGTTACGTTCCAAATCCTTACTGTTACATTTTTACTCGTACCTATAAAGACCCACCCCTCAGACAAATTATGTATGTATAGGTATTAATTTTCATACATAAATATGATTGGACTTCGGCGACATTTTACAATGACAAAAATAAATAACAGCTGGTTGGTACCTGGCAACTATAACACAAAAACGATGGATGCTTTCTCCGCATATACAATTCATTGTTAAATATAGCTATAATCTCCATAATCCTTAGGTATAATAATATTTATGGCTTAAGCGTGACTAGACTTCATCGGCAGGGGCAGCCTATCTAATGATCGGCGCTACTTTATTAGTGAACCGAAAAAAACCCTATACACCCAAAGCCGTATTTTTTTAAGCCCCCCCTCTTCAAAGAAATATTTATATAATTTTAAAAAAGTCTAAATTATCTATTTACAATAATACTTGAAAATACTTTTCAATGACAAAATAACAGATGGTACCAGGCAACTATAGCACAAACACGGTGGATGCTTTTTCCGCCTATACAATTCATTGGTAAATATAGCTACAATCTCCATAATACTTAGGTAGGTATAATAATATATTTTATATTTTATGGACATTTTTACAAAATATATTATACCACCCGACATCCTACCCTTAAATTAGGTCTGGAATTTGCCAGACTTGAAACATGTCCGTTGTATAAACATGTGTGTATATACATTTATATACACATACAATCAACGTTTCGACAATCAGGACAACTCCTAAACTCCACCATCCCTTTCCCGCCAAATAATCACAGCACCAGCTGCAGCTGTCGAAACGCTCGGTATTAGCACTATATACTTCTTTAAACTTATACATAGGACGCCGTGGACTTACATGGGGTCGTCGACGTACCGGTGGACATATCCGGCGGAGCAGCACTTGTTGACGCACGTGTAATTGCCCCGGTCGCAGTACTGGTCGCGTGGCCGGCACGTCCGGGCCACCAGCTCATCGGACGGCGTCAGGTCGAAGCAGTAGTCCCGCGATAACTCGATGGGCGACGGGTGCGCCTCCATCAGCCCACGCACCTCCTCGGCGGGCACGTCGACTAGTACTTCCGTGGTGTTGCAATATGACAGTGGATAATAGGTCATATTGAACGACACATTGGCTTCCACCCGGAATCCGTGATCCAGTTGATTCACCAACCTCTGCCGGTACTCGTCAACGTCCGTCCCAGACAGTTTGCAGAACCGCGCTTCCGGATCGTACAGCCGATCCACCGGACAGCACTTCCGGCCCGGCACGATATTATCCATGGAGGACGCGACTCTGCCGCCGATAGCGACAACGAGAACCGCGACGGTGGCGGTGTACCGCGATCGGATGGTATTCATTGTGTGAGCACACTGCTTGGGCGGCGTCGGCACATGCACTATCGCGACTGTCGGCCGCCGAGTATGTCATCCAACCATTCGACGAGCCGCCGCCGCCGATGCCGACCGCCGCGCTCTTATATATTATTATAAAAATGTAATATATTGGTTTTCGTTGCCTAAATTTTATTAAATTATTGTGTAATGAATTACGATTATTATTTATATAATGTTAATATAAATGTATAAATTGTCAATGTTGTTATCAAGTACCTATATATTATATCCGGGTGGGTTTCGCGTAAATTCAAAGGTGGGAAAGTTACTGAAAATAATTAACTCAAGATAAGTTAAGAGGACACAAGATCGATAAGTTAAAAGTTAACAGTTAACAAATTATTAATTTAACTCGATAAGTTAAAAGTTAATATAAAAAAAATATTAACTTAACTCAGTTTAAAAAAAGTTAATCTATTTTTTTTAAATTAGTACCTATGTAAATTACATAAAGAGTGAAAGTTTCTTTCTAGTTTCTAATTTATAAATAATAAAAAACAATTTTTTTGAACTTTTAACATAATGTTACCATTTTATTTTTAGTTTACTATTATTTACTAATTTTAACTATACTCATCTCAAATTAATAATTTAACAAATATATTTTTTTATATCGTATAGAAATTGAATGTCATAGTACGTGAAGATGAGTACATGACCTTCATATATATTATAAATTATATAATATTAAAACATAACAATTGTCAATTTGTAATTTAAAATTATTAATTTTATTAAAAATATTTATAATTGCAACTCGCATAATATATAATTTATAACTTAATAAAATATATTAATATACACAAAATCATGTTATCAAGAAAATGTTTGTGCTTTTCTATTGGATTATTTTTATTTTATACTGGTTATAGTAATATTTATACTTATAAACGAAAAATTTCAAAATGTTTTCAACTTATAAACATAATGCCAAGTAAATTGAATTAAACACTCCGGTAAAAATTGAAGCTTCAGGGGTCATGAATATATTTAAATATGGGGTTTAGTAAGTTCCCACATGAAATATAGCAGGTAAGCGGGTAACTTGATGGACTTTTTTAAAATCAACTGAGAAAAGGTAAGTTATTTCAACTGTAAATTAAACTAGTTAAGTCCATAAGTTGATTAGAAAATAAATTAACTTTTTAACTAATTAATGGCTACCTTTGCGTAAATTATACAAACTCAACATAAACGCACTTCGTCAAACTTGTTTAAAAAAAACGGCTAAGTAAAAAAATCACATCTTTAAGCACTATAAAGGTGTTATATTATAAACTTAATGCCAAGTAAATTGAATTAAACCCTCCGGTATAAATTGGAGCTTCAGGGGTCATGAATATATTTACCCCCGGTAAAAATGAAGTGTTAGGGGGGTATAAATATGGGGTTTAGTAAGTTCCCACACGAAACATAGCAGGTAAGCGGATACATAATATGTAAGTTTCCTCGCGGAAAAAAATACACCCGTACGTAAGTTCCCACACAAAAAAAAAATTACACCCGTACGTAAGTACCCACACGAAAATTTATTCAGACTTAGGACTGACAAATTGAACGTAGTTGTTCCAAAATATATTATAATACAAATTAATAATATAGTGTGTAGGTATGGTCGACATATGTCGACATATTAATATATATTAATTGTACTTTCGTAAGACTCGTATCAGAACTCGCACTGGCCCAAATACTTGGGGGGGAAACTATATCAATAACAAAATATCAGATTATAACTTAAAAATAATTACACAGTATGACTATTCGAATTGTTTGAGCTTTCGCAATAAGCCGAATAAAATTTAATTTTTTCTATTATTATTATTATAATTATTATAACTATTATTATTTTATACCTATACAAATTGATGTGATTTTTACCTGCTATATCTTGTGTGGGAATTTACATTCGCCCATAAATATACCAGTATAAACTTATCTCCCGAGTTAAAATATACTACGATATAGTTGCCCCCCGTTAAAAACGTGTTATTTTGTATACTTTATTCAAAATTCGTCAAAAATACAGAAATTTGTAAATTATTTTGTAATTCATAAAATGTTTAGTACTAAGAGGACGTCAAACCCAGATCTATGAAAAAAATCCC
>NC_042494.1:153269602-153282701 GCF_005508785.2 Acyrthosiphon pisum
TTTTATGAATTTCTAACTCGAAATAATTTGCAAATTTTCGTGATTTTTCCATATTTTGTCATTTTTTGAACTTTAAATGCTTATAAAAAAAAACTGTGACTAACGATTTTTAATATTTTTCATTTGCCTTTGAAACAATATACTAGGAGCCTTCTATTAAATTTTCAAGCTTTTTTATCCAACAAATAAAATTTTATTGATATTTTTAGAAAAAAAACTAAAAAAAAATGGAAAATGAAAATGTCCATAAAGAGCTCAAAATAAATCAAAATATTTTGAAAATGTTATGGTGTATAGAAAATGCTAAGATAAACATTCAGTCAAAATTTCATATATCTACGGTCATTTTTTTTAAAGTTACACCAAAAACCAAAATCGATTTTCTCGAAAACAGATTTTGCGTAAAAATTCCCGTTTTTCCTTAATTTTTCTTTTGTTTTTCACGGCGCTTTTGAAAACTATTGGAAAAATTTTACTTTTGACCCCCCAAAGTACCAACTAGATTCACTTTCCTATCAGAAAAGGTACTGTTGAAGAAAATCCAAGCACTTTTACTGTCCTAAAACGTGATGACAGACACAAAAATAAAAAAAAAAATAAAAAAAAAAATAAAAAAAAAAATAAAAAAAAAAACACACATCATTGTAAAATCAATACATTCATCGTTCCACTCAGAATCTAAAAATCTAGTTTGCACTGGGGAAACGTGTTAAAAACATTTGATGGTCTATCTTTTTCCAAAATCTTGGTCCATTTGGTCTGCCATGGTAAAAATTTTGCTTCAATAGCTAGTGAGTTTGGATTTTTAATATAAAAATCAACACAAATTTTAATATCATTATATTTTTCGTTGACACAAAATTTAAGGATAACTTTTGCAGGCTTGTTATTAATTCTTTCTTGATATTAAATCGTTCATTTAGTTGTTGTAAAAAGTCGTCTAATAGAGGTATATAAATTGAAATTTGAAAATATTTTTCGGAATCATTATTGGTTCTAATGTTGATGCGTTTAGTTTGGTGAGAATTAATTCTTGGCATAGCTATTTCATTATTAACTGATTCTAACATGTTTTTAGATTTATTAAAGAAAATTGAAATCTGTGCATTGGCGTTTTCTCGCTTTTTCATTAAAATATCGGATATGTTTTCAAGATAAGTTCGCATACTTCATAAAGATCACAATTAACTTTTTATAAAACTTTGCAAAGAGGCAAAGTCATAGAAAATAATTCACCTGCTACGTTTAAACTTACATAAAATTCGCTTTTAATAATAGCATTAAGTTATTGTGAAGATTTAGACGAAGTGTCACTATTATGGTGGTTTTCCAACTCTACTAACGTGTACAAAACTGGACAATAAATTTCAATGAATCTTAAGAGCACATCGTGGTTATTTAAATAAAAAATACACAAACCTTTAATGCAACAAAGGAGCTATATAACAAAAAAATAAATTTCGTGTGTACGAATGAATGCACTCCGTGACTACTGACAATGGTATAAACAAAATCCGTTATACGTCTCTACTAGCCATCGATTACCAAAATAATTAAGATTAGATACCGTTGGTATTATGTGAGCTATACATTAGGTTGTACGAAAGTACATTAAGATTAGTTATTGCTTATCTAACACAATATAAATATAAAATATTCCGTTTTATTTATTGTTTCTTGTAATCACAGTGACACATGTACGAATGTACGATGTTCAAGTTTTAAATATAATAGGCATTTAAAACAATTCAATCTTATTAAAAAAAAAAATTTCCCCCTTTTCCCCCCGGCTACGGACTTGTATATTATGGCAATATCACATTAGCAACTATAATAATTAACTGTAGGTGAAAAAGTAACATGAATTGTTCGTTTATCTGACATAATAATACACAATTCGTGTGCACCGGCGTGTTATACCAGCGTAGTATGCAGTGTACGGATCATTCTAGGTTTTTACGATTTTTGGAAAATATATAAATTTTTTTGAACCATGCCTCTTTTTTGATTTTTTAGCTTGCATGATTAGTACATTGTACATATATTTCCAAATGTGTATATTTCATAAACATTCAACATTCTTAAGAAACAAATTTGAGTGTAACGATACATGTCGGGAAAGAGCGATCGTTCCAGAAAACACATATTTTGTGTGGTGTGTTAATAGTATCGGGCTAAGACTTACTGTGAACAGCTAAACAAGCTATACAATTTAAAAATGTTTATGGTTGAAATTGATGTATTTATTTTTTATTAAACATAAAAAACATGAAGAATTCATAAACTACACGGCCACGTGCGATGCATTTTAATATTGTTTAAGGGCTCAACCGACTAAATCTTAAAAAAAAAAAAATATATATCATAAACAACATTTTCGGCCAAAATTTAATCAACCTACGTTATACTTAAGAGTCAAAAAAGTATTATTTCAACAGCAATTAAAAATTCATAACATATGGTGACCCATATACTACGCATACACAAATGTCTTGAAATGTGGCTGAAACTACAAAATAAAATTTTAAACAGCACTTACAAAATGCAATAGAGAATTAGTTAAATGGGTACCGGATTGAATTGTGGGGCCCCAATAAGGTGTACAGTTATCAATTTAGTCGGAAGAAGTTAATGAAATATTCATCACAATAATATGATATTAATATTAATTTTTTTTATTATTATTTACTCACCTACGGCGACATACAGGGCCGGACTGGCCCAGTGGTCTACTGTCCTAGAAGACAGTGGGCCGCTGTCTTTGGATGGGTTTTGGGCCGGTGCCTTGTTAGTACAATTATATCGGTAGGGACATAAGTAAATATTATTAAAATATAGTAATGTGACATAATGGGATTATAATATATTAATATGAGACATAGCAACATAGTCATTTGGCATAGCGTATATTAATGTAGACGTGTTTAGTTATTAGTTATAATAAATCGATATCGTCTTAGTCGTCGTTAATGATAATTGATAAGTGATCAATGATAAGTGATAACCCATTTCTTGCGAAAAATAAACATATAGGTTTGCTAAAAATAGATAAATGTTGTGTTTTTAAACGTTCATATTATTATCAGATATGATAATCCTACGATAGTACATTACTACAGCACAGAATAGATGATCATCTTGTTCATAATCATAATTCATATTTCATATTTTCATAACGCAAATGTTAACTTTAAAGTTTCAATTTTTAAACTGGACAATGGTTAATAATTTAAAAAAGTTAGTGCTAAACCGAATCGTCGAGTCAAAGGGGGCGCAGAAAAAGTTCAACTTAAACGGAACGCCGATTTACAAGCTGCCGCAATCAACCCAAAACAGCTAAAATTATGTTTTCCATTCACATTAAATAATATTTTAGTACAACCGGTAAGTATTATTAATTACACCTATATTTATTTTTATTATAACTCTTTTTTTTTACTCTCTTTTATAATATATCTTTTATTATATTAGGTATATTATTTGGGGGGCAAAGAAAATGTTGGTGGCTAAGCCCCCCTTTAGCCCCCAACTAATTACGCCTATGGTCAGAGAATAGGGCCGCTATTATATTTGGGATAATGAGCCGGACCCTACCCAGTTCGGCCCTGGTTGGGTACAGCTGTCAAAAATAATATAATATATAAAATTTAAATAATAATTATTATATTATTATAATATTGATAAATAGGTACATATTATACTGTATGATATTGCTATATAAATATTTATTTATTTGCTTGTTTATAAACGGATAGGTATACTCTTTGGGAATAAAAATTAAAAGTACAGTAAGTTGAATATCAATTTGACGAATGTTATACTAAAATTAAAAAAGGTTGGTAAGTGGATTTCGCTCTGCTGTACAGTAGGTTACAAGTGGGTCACTGTATAATGGATGGTATTAAATTTGAATTCAATGATATAATATCATTGTATAAGAAAAACGATTCTGAGCGGAGACGGTATGTTAGTCTAGGTATAAGACATAATATTATATTAGGTACCTATAATAAATTCCAAATTAATCATATCATAATATTTATTAGGTACTTATAACGCGTTATACATCAACAAAAAACCGTGGTACTATCATAGATATATAATAGTATACTTTAGAAGTTTCAAGTACCCACGAATAATATTATACAATCACAACAAAATAACTAAAATAGTTATCCTAGGTTTTTAATATGTAATTTCGTCCAAATTTGTACTTAAAATGACTATAAAAATAAACTGCGTAAATGTATTTTTTAGATTTTTTGGTAACAGAATTAATTACTTACGTGGAATCTTGTTTTAAATTTTCAATTCTTAGATACAAAAATTGAACATTTGATAAATTTTGTCCAAATTTGATCTTTAAATGCTTATAAAAAAAAATTGTGCCTATGTATTTTTAATATTTTTCAACTGATATTGTAACAATATATCAGGAGCTTTGTATTAAATTTATACACTTTTTGGCCCAACAGATAAAACTTTATTGATATTTATAGAAAAAAAAAAACTAAAAAAATTGAAAACTTACAATGTCCGTAAACAGCTCAAAAAGAGTCAAATTATTTTAAAAATTTTATCGTATATATAAAATGCTAATATTAACATTCAGTGAAATTTTCAAGTTTCTACAGTCACTCGTTTTTTAATTACAACAAAATAAGAAAATCGTTACGTAAGAAATCGAGTGAATATCAAATGTTGTAAAAATATGAATTTCAAACGCCCATAAAAATTTAATTTGAGTTTCTTATAGATATTTTTTGTTTGATAAAGGTAGATAATATTATAAGGAATCTTGTATTACATTTTCATATCCTTAGATTTAAAAAGAAAAATTTTTATGAATTTATAACTCGAAATAATTTGCAAATTTTCGTGATTTTTCCATATTTTGTCATTTTTTGAACTTTAAATGCTTATAAAAAAAAACTGTGACTAACGATTTTTAATATTTTTCATCTGCCTTTGAAACAATATACTAGGAGCCTTCTATTAAATTTTCAAGCTTTTTTATCCAACAAATAAAATTTTATTGATATTTTTAGAAAAAAAACTAAAAAAAAATGAAAACTGACAATGTCCGTAAAGAGCTCAAAATAAGTCAAAATATTTTGAAAATTTTATCGTGTATAGAAAATGGAAATGTAAACATTCAGTCAAAATTTCATGCATCCACGGTCATTTTTTTTAAAGTTACACCAAAAACCAAAATCGATTTTCTCGAAAACAGATTTTGCGTAAAAATTCCCGTTTTTCCTTAATTTTTCTTTTGTTTTTCCCGGCGCTTTTGAAAACTACTGGGAAATTTAAATTTTGACCTCCCCAAAGTACCAACTAGATTCACTTTCCTATCAGAACAAGGTACTGTTGAAGAAAATCCAAGCACTTTTACTGTCCTAAAACGTGATGACAGACACAAAAATAAAAAAAAAAATAAAAAAAAAAATAAAAAAATAAAAAAATAAAAAAATAAATAAAAAAACACACATCATTGTAAAATCAATACATTCATCGTTCCACTCAGAATCTAAAATATTTTATCAGAAATGAATTAATATTTTTAAAATTAATCGTATTCCTGTTTATGAATACTAATATCTTAAATGATTTTTTAACTAAAGTATTAATATGTAATATACTACAACTATCCATTTTATAATAAAAGTCATGACTAATAAGTAATAACATTATCTAGAGGAAAAAAAGTAATAACACCGCAATTATTTATATTAAGTGGGAGGTAATTTCGACGAGTAATTTATTGTGATACTAATCTATTATAAAATAGTAAGTATTGTATTAACATGTAATTTATATTTATTTATAATTTGCAATGAGTAATGTTATTACAGCCAAATATTATAAATTATAACATAGGTACCTACGTGCATAAAAGCTATTTAATAACTTAAAAAAATTATTATAATTAGACATCAATAAAATAAATTAATAAATAATTTAAAAGTGATAATAATTGCATTTGGAACCTACGGACTACAAGTAATACTAAAGTATTCGTCCAACCGGATTTTATATTATTTATTATTAAATTACAAATTTCAACATTCAAGATTAACTTAAGCCAACACTTTTTCATTTTCCTTGGTAATTTGTTGTGTATCATTTTCTGTTTCTTCTTGATCTTTTACGGAACATTTTGATTTGCACATTTCAGGAATAGTAAACGTTTCCATCTCTGCAAACAATAAAACTCATATTACAAATCTGAATTTTTTTTTATTATTTATAAAAAAGTTAAAATATAGCAAAGACATTAATATTACCGGGTTTTATGTTAAGTAATTTATGCTGTAACCAAAAAAATCTAAAAAATATATAAATACAATTTTGTTTATAAATATTTAGGTTAAAATTAGGAGAACAATTAAAATTTAAACCAATAAGAATTAAGTATTCGTATTATTTCAATACAATTTATATTTTATCAGTTTATATTAATTTATGATTTCTATACTCAATTAGACATTTCGTTTAAAATAAGATTGTATTAAATGTGAGTAGTGGTTCTTTATTTTCAATACCTTTATAAATAACACCTATCTACCTATTTATTAAAAACCCGGCGAAATCGCCGTAAGCCTATTCGCGGATAATTTGACAATTTAGTGTCATGTATCTTAAATATATTATAAATTAGGTATTTTAATTAGTGTTCACTAGAATACGTACTATTAATATTGTCCTTGAGTTGTTTTGCATGAACGTCAAAGTAGCATTTTACATTATCTAAAATAAAAAAAAATTGAGGCACAATTGTATAATATATTATTATTATCTTATTATATTTTAGTTAGGTACCTATAATATCTACTATTTTGTAAAAGCCGTTTATTGTCGTTTATTATTATCATACATCATTAACATCATACATGACATTTTCACTGATCGTTTATACTAATGTTTTCTTTACACGATAAATATTTTGATTTGTTGTGAACTGTTTACGGACATTTTCAGTTTCCAATTTAGTGTTTTATTCTTGAATGTCAATAAAATTTTATTTGTTGGCTAAAGTAGCTTAAAAATTTAATACAAGGCTCCTAATATATTGTTACAATGGCGTTTGAAAAATATTAAAAATTCTTAGTCACTGCAGTTTTCTTTTTAAATCTAAGATTTGAAAATGTAATACAAGATTCCTCATAAGTTTGTCTACCTTTATCAAAAAAAATATGTAAGACATACCGAATGGAAACGAAAAAATTCTGTTAATATGTTTCCGCTTTTGGATCGTTAGGCAGACCAGGCCAGATCAAGTAGCAAAAGACGTAGTAGCCTTTGAGCAGCGTGAGTGCCAGGCACACGGCAGACGTCACGAAACTAGTCAAAACGACTAAGCTCGTCAAACTGCCATGTGTGGGATCGATGTGTTTGGCGCATATCATCGCACGTAGACTCTCAGCCACCTGTGGCCCGGCCTCAGTGACCCCAAGCAGTATACTCAGTGTCCGGTACGATCAATTCGCCGTGTTCGTAGATGATGTAAAGGCTGCCATTCGTGGTCAACATGAACCGTCGTTTAACAATATCACGCGGGAACACAGGAGATCGGCGTGGTACGGCAGCACCGTGCTGTTCGTCCAGCCCAAAGGACAGCGGTCCGTGTCTGTTTCATATAGGCGGTCGACATGAACGGCTTCTCGCTCTGCTTCCAATCCGGACCACTGTATGAAATATTATACATTATTAGGGGAGATGCTTCGGTGCAAAGTAACTACGGTTACTGCTATGAACAAAATGTTCTATCATTAGAACCGTTTGTTTCCAAGCTAGGGATTTTAAAGTCGTTTAATATTTTGATACTTAAAAGGATTTATTTTTCAATACCTATTAATACATTGATAAAACGGAAGTTAGTGGATTTTTTGATGTAAAAATACATAATTTTAATTTTTGAATCTTAAAAACGCTCTACCGAACAATTTTGATATTGTCACATAGAACTCTTTGATTCCAAGCCCGTGATTTATTCTTTTTCAAACGTATTTTTTTTACTAATATTTAAACTAAAATAAAAATCCGAACTTTGATACGACCTTCAAAAAAAAAAATTTACCAAAATCCGACATATCAACGTTTTTCCTGTAGAAGCATTTTTGTTCATCAAAATAGTGCTTCGGTAATAGTCAATCACTGACTTGTGCATGCGCGTGTGTAATTATCTTTTTCTGCGCGTTTAAGTAATAACTCACTGACACTAATATCGATTTACATAATCACATACATGCACGTTCCACCCGTGACCAATACAACATGTGAATTGAATTGCCTAAATTTTACTCCTTAATAAATGACCAGCACCGACACCCTTAAAGTTTGAGAGCATTTTTTTTTCATTATTATTTAATAATATATTATTTATATTTAAAACGATTCAAATGTGTTAAATATTCTAGAGTAATATTTATAATTTAATTTCAAACTTAATTAACATTTTTAAAATTAAATTTTAATACGTTTTGGATTAACTATTATATACTTCCCTATATATACCGAAGTATATCTACAACACGGATAATATTGAGTTTTGACATAACATAAAATGTTTGGTTGAATTGATTCTATCAAAGTTCAAGTTCGAATAAAATGATGAATTGCTTTTTGTTTTTTTTTAGCTGTTAAAGTACACATTAAGCGAGGATCTAAATAAATAACTATAAACAAAATTAAGTATTCAAAATACAATTATAAATTTATAACTGAAGTCCTATCTCAAACAAATAGTGGGTCATTATTAATTATTACAACTGCAAAAAGAAAACTATTGTCCATTAATTGTTCCTGACATTTATTCGTTGACTGTATACAATATAATTTCATAACGAGTAACGATGTATTTATTTGGTCAAATATAATTTTTGTTTAATACCAAATATTAAAAAAATCACCCAATGTTAAATACTTTGTTTTAAGTTATTTAGTGGCAATATAAGCTGGCTCAAGTGAATTAACATGTATATTACAGTTATTATAATTAAATACGTTTTGATTATAATATTCATTATTATAAGTTACCAAACACATGTGTTGTCCGAATCACGACGGCATACAACGAATTTCTTAGCGTAAATCTGGTATGTTAAGCGTGTGTAAGATGAGGTGACATCTTCTTAAATATATAGAGCTGCATCGAGTAACAATATCAATTACTGCTTGCTTTAAATTATCTTTCTTTAATAAAGCAGCATATGATTATGTTTGCAGTATTTTTACAACCTATGTTTATAGACAAATATTACTTTTAAAGTTACTTTGTTGTTTCCTATAATTTCTTCATTGTTATAATATAAATGATGAATGGCACAAATATCCAATAAATAAATATAGTTAATTAGTTTTAGAAAAACTAATTGAAAGTCGTAAGCATTCGATTTAAAATTTAAAAAACTAACAATAACATGTTATTAACATTTTACACATAAAACCAGGGCTTAAATCCGATATTTGATACTGATTTTGAATACCGGTTAAAACCGTTAAAAATTGAAATCGATACTGAAACCGAAAACAAAATAGAAAAAAAATCAATACCGGTAATCAGAATCGAAATCGAAACCGAAAAATATAAAAACCGGTATTCAAAACCAAAAACGAAATCAGAAAAAATAAATACCGATATCCAAAACCGAAATCGAAATCGGAAAAAATATTTACGGTTTCGAGCCTTGCATAAAACCAATATAAAGTATAAACGTACAATAGTATTTACCTATTTACCTTCCGAGCTTTTACTATTAGATTGTTAACTGATGCTGTTTTAAGGCCTTTTTCAACACACAATTGACACGTATGTACACCAGAACGAACACATTGTGTCAAATATTGCTCATTTTCTATTTCAAGTGTTACACAGAGTTCTTGTTCCAAATTATTATTATCATTTAAATCAATCCTTGTATCTGTTAAAATAGCTTGAATTGTAGACTCAGATAAATTGTCTTAACCATCTAAAGAAAAACATTATAAAAATTTTAAATCTAGAGACAATTTCCTACCTGTGTGTTCACTGTCCTCAAAATGTTCATTAAATAAATCACCTTCACCTTGTAAACCATCTTCACGAGGTAAATTATCTGCGTTGGGTAAATTGCCTGGTAAAATAGTTCATGGGCATCTTTGTTTTATTACTCATCATTCCAGATACATATCATTTTGAAAACGTTATTGCTATTTTTTACAAAACATATATGACTGTTGCAGGTGTATATCCTGTGTTGGGAATTATCTAGATAAAATTATTTTTTTAATTATCTTATCTAGCTAAAGATAATTAAATCATCTAATTATCTCATCTAGATAAATGTAATGATTTAAATGTAATGGTCTGTAGTAATTTATCTAGATAAATAATATAATTATAAGAATATTATTAATAACTGAAATAACCAATAATTTACGAGAATTGAGTAGTGATTCCAAATACCAATATTATTATAGTTAAAAAAAGAAATATTTACTAAAATATTGTCAGTTTTATTTTATTATTTTATCCAAGTTGTATATTATTTTAGTTGAAAAATAACATTAAGGATTTATTAATTAATAAATATTACCTAATAAGTAATAATTACTAATAAATTACATTATTTATAATATAATTTAAAAACAAATTATCTATTTTTTCTATCTAGATAAATGTATGTGTATTTTTATCTTTATCTAGATAAAAAAAATGATGTTATATTATCTTATTATATTTATTTGAAATAAATTATCTGTTATCTTATCCAGATGATTTTGTGTGCATCTTTTCCTAACACTATATATAGCTGCGATTATATTATAATATATGAAAACAAATGTACACGAAATAAGAGAAGTAAAAAATACATCGTTTTTCCTCAATCATTATTATGTTGGTACTATTGACTTGTATTATGTACCTATTTAATATTTATATACCAGCCAAATACGTCTACAGAACATAAGTGAACATGAAATTTATTGTTAGCATAGGTACATAGGCATAGGTTTTTTAAGATAATCATTATCACAAAATCGAGACTGAAAAACATTTAAAATAAAACAGACGTAGGCATGAAATGGAATATGGATATAATATTATATTGTATACAATAATCTGGGACAGGTTTTTGATTCAATTACAAACCAGTAATCCCAGTTGTTATAACTTATAGTATTATATAATATGTCTACAGAAATGTATTGTAGTAACCCTGACGATGTACCAGTAGAATTGCGCCAAAATTGTTTTCAATTTATAATCATGTTTTTTATCAATTTATAGTTTATACTTTATACTAATTGTAATTTAATCATCAAGCAAAATAACTTAAATAAAAATAAAAATAACAAATGCTAAATAATCAAAGCTAAATTTTATATAGATTACAGCCGTCTAAAACGTAACATATACTACACATTATGCGATTGTAGTACTGACTGCAAGCGCAAATTGTATGGTGCCACCTTTAATAGTAGATAATATTCTCTTTCCTCTCTCAAAAAAATTACTACACTATTGCATATCAATGTAAAACAGTATTTTTTTATGGTTATTTTATTTTCAAATTTGGACGAAATTAGATATTTAAATGAAGAAGAACGATTTTAGTTTTGTATTATATTTAAAAAATATTATTTCGTGGGTACTTCCAAAGTATATTGTTATATACAAATATGGTAATAAACAAACAATAATAATTCAACTTAACCGGCTACCATATTAATAATAACAATATAAATTAATATGTAGTTAATATAAAATATACTTAGCTGACAAACCATCTCCACTTAGAATCTTTTTTTATATACAATGATATTATATTATTGAATTCAAATTTAACACCATGTATTACAGATATCCACTAGTAACCTACTATACAGTAAAGTGACTTCCACTTACGTGCTTTTTTTTTTTTTATGTATAAAATTTTTGTTTGCTAGTAAGATCTTTGAAAAATCAATATACAAGGTTCCTTTTTATAATCACCCAAATCCAAATGTTCATTCAATAATTAAAATCACAGAAATCTGTAAATTATCATTTACTTACTAAGAATAAAATTCATACTATTTTTTATGACCTTATGTTTGAAAACCTAACACTAGATTCTCTCAAAGGTTATATAAAAGCTATATAAAAGGTATATTGAAAATTAAAAAAGAAGTTTATTATGCAGTTGAAATGTATTTAAAATACATTATTAGGTGTACTTAGGACTTGCCAATAAAATACAAAGTTCCTCTAGAATATTTCATACTGGCACCAAAACTACATTAAAATATAGACATTGAAGTTTAAATTTATACAACATTAGATATTTAAACGAAGAATAACGATTTTACTTATTTCATTGTTCCTAATTAAAATATATAGTTCGTGTGGACTTATAAATGGAAAGCTTTTATATATATTATTATATTCTACTATATATAACGACGTTTTCAAAATATTAATATTAGTTTTAAGTTTATTGGGTTTTATTTATATGTTGGGTATAACACGAAATCAACACAGTTGACCGATCTACGGAAAGTTTGTGCTGACCAAAAATTAATAATAATATAATAATATGATAATAACATTAAACATTTAAGGACATAGATAGTAGGTGGTAACGTAACAATGTAACATTAATGCAATATTATACCAATTAATAATATTATAATTTAATAAATGTAATAACTAATATTATTACCAAGAATGAATGGCACAGCAGAATGGTTACCAGTTACCTTTCAAATCCTCAATTTTTACATTTTTACTCCCACCTAAGGACCCACCCCAGTGACCAAGGGCGTCCGCAGGAATTTGTCAAGGGGAGGGCAAAATATTTTCCTTTTTACATTTTTTGTCTCACTATCCTATTAGTTATAAAGTATTTTTGTGACATATTTTCTTTCATATAGACAAGGAATGTAAAAAAATGTATGAATTATACATACATTGTTAGTTAAAAATTTAATCTTGCTGCATTAATTTTAATTAATTGTTATGTTATTTTAAATTATCAAATAAATTATTTTTTTAATAGATAAAATGTTATCGTTGGGTTTTATAGTTTTAGGTAATTTCATAAAATAAAACATTTCGAGCTTGAAAAGTTGTAGC
>NC_042494.1:153283143-153296571 GCF_005508785.2 Acyrthosiphon pisum
ATTGGTAGGTCATGTTTTAGTTTTTTTAGAACATTAAAATCATCAATAATAATATATGATAATCAACCCAGAAAAAAAGCCAAGGGAGGGGCAACTGCCCCTGCTTGCCCCCCCCCCCTGCGGACGCCCTTGCCAGTGGCATAATTTCAGTTTTTATTAGACTAGGGCAACTTTTCACTGCTTTTCCGGCTCTACATTTTTTCATAGCATATTGCCATAGTGGTTAAGGGAGGGGATGGTGATGGTAAATGTACCGACTTAAGGTTGATGTAAATACTAGACTGTGGCAAATTCCCCAGTTGCCCCCATAAATGATGCCACTGACCACCCCTCAGGCAAATTATTTGTGTATAGGTATTAGCCATCATACATAAACATGATTGGACTTCGACGACATTTTACAATGACAAAATAATAGCTGGTACCTGTTAACTAACACGGTAACTAGCACAAACACGTTGAATGCTTTCTCCACGTATAAAATCCATTGGTAAATATATCTATAATCTCCATAATACTTAGGTATAATAATATTTGTAGACATTTTTACAAAATATATTATGCCACCCGACACCCTATCCTTAAATTAGGTCTGGAATTCGCCAGACTTGAACCATGTCCTCGGCACCACTGTGTGTATATACACACACAATCAACATTTTGCCAATCAGGACAACTCCTAACATCCACCATCCTTTCCCGCCAAATAACCACGGAACCAGCTGCAGCTGTCGATACGCTCGGTATAAGCACTATATACACTACTTTAAACTTATACATAGAATGCCGTGGACTTACAAATGGAAGGGGTCCATGACGTACATATATCCGACGTTGCAGCACTTGTTGACGCACGTGTAATTGGCCCGGCCGCAGTACTGAGCGCGTGGCCGACACGTCTGGGCCACCAGCTTGTAGGACGGCGTCAGGTCGAAGCAGTACTTCGGCGGCAACTCGATGGGCGACGGGTGCGCCTCCATCAGCCCACGCACTTCCTCGGCGGGCACGTCGACTAGCACTTCCGTGGCGTTGCAATATATCAGCGCCCCATAATTGTACATCCTCAACCTCGCATTGGCTGCCACCTGGAATCCGCGCCACAGTCGATTCAGCATCCTCTGCTGGTACTCGTCAACGTCCGTCTCGACCGGTCGACAGAACCGCACTTCCGGATCGTACTGCCAGTTCAACGGGCAGCACTTCCTGGCCCGCACGATATCCATGCAAGACGCGACTCTACCGCCGATCGCGACAACGAGAAACGCGACGGTGACTGTGAAACATGATGGGATGGTATTCATTGTGTGCGCACACTGTTTGGGCACGCTCACTATTGCGACTGTCGGGCGCCGCGAATATCATCCAGCAATGGAGACCATCCGACGAGCCGCCGCCGCCGACCGCCGAGCACTTATATAATATTATAAAAATGTATTATAGTGGTTTTTGTTGCCTAAATTTTATTATATTATTTTGTAATGAATTGTGATTATTATTTATATCTTGTTAGGTTTTACGAATTGTCAATATTATTATTAAATATAATATATCCGGGCGGGTTATCGCTTAAATATTATAAACACAAAAAAACACTTCGTCCAACTCCGTTTAAAAAAATGGCTGAGTAAAAAAAACAGATTTTTAAACTCAATAAAGATGTGATATTATAAACATAATGCCAAGTAAATTGAATTAAACCCTCCGGTAAAAATTGTATAAATGTACCAGTATATATATTTACCTCCCGTAGTCCCGTGTGAAAATATACCAATATAAACTTACCTCCCTAGTCAAAATATACTAGGATATAGTTACCCCCCCGTTAAAAATGTCTTATTTTATATACTTTATACAAAATTCATCAAAAATACAGAAATTTTTAAATTATTTTGTAATTCATAAAATGTTTAGCACTAAGAGGACGTCAAACCCGAGAGTCTATGAAAAAAATCATATTATATTGTATTGATATTTATGATACTATAAAATAGTAAGTATTGTATTAAAATTTAATTTATATTTATTTATAATTTGCAATGTTTAATGTTATAACAGCCAAATATTATAAATTATAGCATACGTGCATAAAAACTATTTAATAACTTAAAACTATAAATTAGACATCAATAGAATAAATAAATAATTTAAAAGTGACAATAATTGCATTTGGAACCTACGGGCTACAAGTAATATTATGCGTTCAACCGGATTTTATAATATTATTTATTTTTAAATTACAAATTTCAACATTCAATATTAACTTAAGCCAACACTTCGCTTGCTTCATTTTCCTTGGTAATTTGTTGTGCATCATTTTTTGTTTCTTCTTGATTTTTTACGGAACATTTTGATTTGCACAGTTCAGGAATAGTAAACGTTTTCATCTCTGCAAACAATGAAACCCATATTAGGTACATATTTGATTTTTTTTTTATTATTTATAAAAAAGTTAAAATATAGCAAAGACATTAATGTTAGCTGGTTTTATGCATAAATTAATTAAATAAATCGTACGATGAATATTTATATATATATATATATATTATATAAAGTAAAAAGAAAACCACTACCGACTAAATAAATAAATAAAAATATAAACTAAAAAACAACTGATAAAATGACGATACCACACAAAAGATGGGATTATTGACAAGAATTACTCTTGTCGAGTCAAACCGTGCTATTTAGACGGATACAGAATAATTTGTTTTACTCTATATTTAGTAGTTACAGTGCAGCCCACATTACTTTTTTTGATAATTTTAACATGATAGTAATTAAATAGTAATAACAATAGTAGTGATACTTATACCAAATTAAGGTTGGTCAACATATAGTATAGAGTGTAAGGTTAAGAATATAATTTCGAGATCGTGTGAACGGCCGCGTTTGTGACGTCATTGAGGTGTTGGACGTACCTATGTGTAAATTTAAGTGTGATGAGCCTGTTGATTTATGAAGTGAACTATAGAAATTTTCTGCAAGGGGTCTTATATGGTTTTGAATTTTCATAATTTTGAGGTCTTTGTGTAGATGATCGTTTCGTATGAATACCATGGTGCATTCGTTAAAATGTTTGATATTTTTCTTTGGAAAATTTGAATTTTTTTTATGTGTGTCGCTGAGCAGTTAGCCCAGTCCCCAGATATAGTACAGTGCAGTAAACACAGTTGTCAACCCGTAGGTATCGTATGTATAGGTCATACTGATATTATAACTACATATTAATATTATCAGGACTATAAATATGTATAGGATTATACATAATTTCTTAACATTTCCAGGATCATAGTTTTCGAGTATAATAGGTACTATAATATGTAATCGTATTAAATTACTATTTAGATATGTTAAATAATATTATTTTTTTTTAATTTAGAGAGCTATATAAAGTAATATATTAGATTCCGATGAGTGTTGTACCCATAGGCGTAAATTGAGAGGGGCCTGGGAGGGGCTCAGATCCCCCCCAAACTTAGCCGTAGCCTCCCCAAAAAACATAGGACATACAATTTTAAAATGCTGTATTGCGATGGTCTGCTCGCCCTCCCCCCAAGTCAAAAGTTGAAATTGCGCCTATGGTTGTACCTATATGTTTGTGTGTGTGTGCAAGTATGTATACACAATAAATATAGTCGAAATAATTCTTCAATTCTTAATTTCAGTATTTTTTTCTGGGGGGGGGGGGGGGGAGGAATTTAGTTGATAGTTGAGTGATCGAAATGGGAATTTTCACGCAAAACCCGTTTTCGTCAACATCAATTTTGTTTTATTGGTATAAGTCAAAACAAAAGTATACTTAGATACATGACAAATTTAACCGTTTGTATTAAAATTTTTTATATACTGTAAAATATAATATTTTTGTAATTTTGACTCTTTTTGAGCAATTTATAATCATAAGAAATTTTCAATTTGTGTTAGTTATCTTAGATTATCTATCATCGATTAAAATGTTTTTGCTAGATTAAGAAACTTGAAAATGTAATAAAGGTTTTCATAAGTTTTTTTAAAGGAAATTAACAAAAAAGTTGAGCGTATAACCAAAATAGTTATTTTATGCGCGTCTACACTTAGAATTTTGATAAAATTTGTCTGCAAATTATTTTGATATAAAATTTATAAAAATGTTATTTTGTAGTTAATAATTTATAAAATTTTCAGTTTTTATAGCTAAGAATTGACAATTTATAACAAGATTTCTCCTAAGTAATCTATACTGTAATCAAAAAATTTAAAAAAATTATAAATACTATTTTTTTTATGGATATTTTAGGTTAAAATTAGGACAACTTTTAAATTTAAACAAATTAGAATTAATTATTCGTCTTATTCCAATATAATTTATATTTTATCACTGATAAATTATCAGTATATGTTAATTTATGATTTCTGTACTCAATTAGACACTTCGTTTAAAATTCAGATTGTATAAAATGTGAGTATATAGTGGTTCTTTATTTTCAATAACTTTATTTATAACACTGTCTTATCTACCTATTTATTATTAATTGCACAGCACAAATCGTTGAGAGCCTATTCATGGAAAATTTGACAATTTAGTGTCGGTTATTCACTCACACAGTTGTACCTATCAATTGTTTTTTTTATTATTATTATTTGAATGAATATCTAAAATAAATGATTAATTATTATTAATTTGGTATTTTAATTAGTGTTCACTAGAATACGTACCATTATTACTATTCTGGAGTTGTTTTACATGAACGTCGAAGTAGGATTTTACATTATCTAAAATAAAAAAAAATTGAGGCACAATTATATAATATTATATTTTACTATTATCTTATTATATTTTAGTTACCTATATTATTTACTATTTTGTAAAAGCTGTTTGGCATTTATTATTATAGTAAATAAATAAATAAACAATGTATTTACTTTTATCAGAAACTATCCTATCGCCAATTATAATAGTTTCATTGATTATTTGTTATTAATACAAAACTGTTGCCCTGCATGGACATCATTTAATGTCCCCAGCCCCTCCTCACACAGGAATTAAACATTTTTTTTTTTTTGGCTAATATTTAACGCAAGTAATATTAGTATGACGTATTTTCATTTTAATACTTTTGTAATTTGAATTTTAAATTAATTTTTGAAGTTCATCAACTACTTGTTACTACTATTTTAGCAACGTCACATAAAATATTTTAGACTCAATCGTGTTGCTAAAAAGGTATGAAAACCTATGAGGCCTGTCAAAGTGTCAACAATGGACCGACGTGATTTTGTTCGCTGGTCATAATATGTCCCCCTTGGCTAGAGTGTGCGCTGTAAGCCCCTAAAAAAGACGAAACTTTAAAATAAAAATGTCCATGGATCAACTCACGAAATACTAGTGATTTAAAATCACTCTAAAATTATTTTGTAATCTAAGCTTTTACGATTCTATATAGGAAACTGTTTCTATTATAAAAGATAGTATTAATCACAGTACTATAATGTACGGTACAATTAGCGTTATTGATAAAATTAATAAAAAAAATTATTTACCATCCATATGCAAGCTTAAAGGTTTACCGTCTGGGTCTATAACAAAACATAACTATAAAAAAATATATTAAATGTCTTTTACAAACTACGTTTTAAATTCTGAGCGGAGCGATGTGTGTTTTTTTGAATTTGTGCCTGTGTACACAATATAAGTAGCCGAAATAATCCTTAGATTTTAAAGTTCAAGTCTCTGGTGGGAAAATTCATTTATTTGATGGAATCGAGAATGCAAAATTGACAATACTTAGAAGTTTTCAAATGCACCGGGAAAAACAAAAAAAAAAAAGAAGGAAAAACTGCATTTTTTTACGCAAAATCGGTTTTCGACAAAAGCGATTCTAGTTTATGGCGTGACTCTAAAAAAAATTAGTGTAGATGCTTGACAATTTTATCAACTGTTTATAATATTATTTGAATTTTTATTTTTTTCACTACATATATATTTTGCAAATTATTTTATGGTTAAAAATGTATAACTTGTTAAATTTTTATAGTTAACAATTGAAAACTTAAGACAAGGTTTAACTTAAAAAAAAATAAAATATAAACACAGTTTTTTATTTTTATTTCTATTTCAAATTTGGACGAAATTAGATGTTCATTCGAAGAATAACGATTTTTGTCGTTTTGTCGCTATTTAAAAATTTGTTTACTGGGTACTTGAAATTTGAAAAATTCCAGCTGCTCTAAATTTGGTCGGTAACAATAATTGAATCAGCACGTACAAATCTAAGATGGGGCAAATTCAACTCTCAAATGACGCAGTCGTTGGAGTAAGTTAAAATGTTAATCAATCGGCGGTAATCAAATCAGCAGTGATTTTTTAATCAATATTTATCCCAACCGCAGCATAGACTCAAAATAGATAGACATGCGTTGTACACTTAAATATTATAGTCACTTTATTCTAAAATATAATTTAGTATTTCAGTATATACTTTGTTTTTACCTTTCTCAGAATCAATTAAATTAGCTACAGAAAAAAATATGAAAGTGTTAATAATTATTAATATAATATATCTCTAATATTACCTGACTCTTATGATTTATTTAAGAACTCATTTTTATTTTTATTTTTATTTTTTTTTTTTATACCTATTTAAATTAAAAGAATCGTTGTGCCACAAATTGTTAACATTATAGGTTATAATTATATTTATGATGTTTTGATTCCCGATATTTCAGTATTTATTAAATTGATAGACCTTTGACCCTTAAAAGATCTAATCAAGTTTATGAATGACAAAGCTATAATATTAAACCCCCGTTAAAATATATGTACCTACCTATCTACTATCTACTTATAATTTGGAAACAATTTTTAGATTATTTTATAATTTAAGAATTCATTGCTATGGTTCAATACATTTTTTTTTATGATCATGGACAGTTTACGCAGCAATAATATCAAGCTTAAAAATTCGAAAATGATGATATTTAAGAACATTTAAAAATTCATTTTTTTTCTAGTTAGTCTGCGTCAGTAGACAATACCATTAACATAATTTACTATAAGACCTACATAGATATACAAAGTAGTATGTACTATGTACACATATCTTTCAAAATAAATAATTCAATTTAAAGGAATTTATTTTGATTTTTTATTTATTATTTTATTCCAGTCATTCGTGATAAACTTCATATTTATTTTCAAAAATGTTGCCAAGAACATCTATAGGCATTGTTTACAAAACAAAGGTTTTGAAAGAATGTATCTATTTTTTTTTTAGTAAGGACCAAATGCTGGAATTTGTCCATAAAATTGATGGGGTCGAATTCGACATCATTTTGGGGAAAAAGCTGTTTTTTTTTTCATGGAATCCCAGAAAATATGGAACTATTGGAGAATTTAACAATAAAATATTTCTGAAAATAAATGTTTTCTTTGTTTCTTCACATTTTTTAACAATCTAATGATTTTGATTTTCAAACTATTTATTTTCTACATATTCTTAACTCAATTGATAATAAATTATTATAACTCTATTAGTATAATAATTTTCTTACCTATTTCGTATGATGTTAAAAGATTTTTGTAACGATTTTTCTCTAATAAACACATATAATATATATTTTGTTATTACATAGAATAGGTAACAGTCTTATTTAACTATGATTTACATTTCAGAAATCTTTTAGTTTATGATTTCTATAGGTACCCCATTAGACATTTCGTTTAAAATAAGTAGTATAAAATGTGAGTACCTAGCGGTTTTTTATTTTAAATATTTAATTGTTGCTGTTATGCTTTTAAATTGGTCCCAATATATATGTATAAATTCAGCACATAGATTTAACAACGTTACGCTAGTACTCCAATTATGACATTTTTTATTGAACATTTCTTAAGGATTTATATTGAAATTTTACCACGATAATTTGCTTAGTAACCATTAAAAAATTCAATATTGGTAGTGTGTGAATACTGTTACGTCCCAACTGAAGTCGATATATACATCAACGCAGGAATGAATACTTGATGTAGGTACTAGGTTATGATTGAATGTTTATTAACAAAGTTCAATATTACAATATTATAATTTATGGTAAAGAAGAGAGTGGTATTACGACTCTAATATAAAATCTAGGGCTGTGAGTGGTGTTACGACCTGCCTCTGAGTTTCTTGTGTGTCCCTAACCGTCTGACGAGCTCTTGTCATGGGGTCGTAAATATATGATTGAAGCCTTTGGAGTGGGTGATCGTTGTAGTGGCCAAATTCGGTCATGAGACAGAGTCCGGGTTAGGTTAGGTTCCTTCGTATGAGTGTTGACTTTCCCGAGGAGATACGTGTGATAACACTTTTATAGTTTGATTGTTTTATACTATGCTTTTGCAACGACCTCCACGTGTTATAAATTATAATGTACTGATTGACTTATTAGTTATATCGTTAAATACTACTAAAAACGTGCGATATGCTGTACATAGTTGATACATAGTTAATTAATACGTAGGTACTAGGTACTAGGTACGTAATAATAAAACCAGTGATGAGTATTATCACCGTTGGCTAATTAATTGTGTTAACCACATAATTTTTTTTTGCCGATAAAAATATTTCATTTTAAATCTATAATTATATCTATTTAAAGTGAATTAATTTAATACATTAAATAGAAAAATAAATTTTGATATACAGCAGAGTGACGTCACACAGGCACCCTGATAACTCGACAGTAAGTTTTATTAATATTTAATATGATTTCTGTTAAGTCAGATTGATGTTAAGCTATATTGGAAGAGGAAGACCGAGGCAGGGCTCGAATTTGAAAAAAAAAAATCCGTTTAACGTTATTTACAATTAAAGCGTTACAGAATTTTTGCGTTTATCGTTATTATTAATTTAAACGCTATTCAAATATTCTGTTTGTCGTTATTGAAAATTAATATGTTATCCATTTTTACATTTACCTAAGTATTTAATACTATTGAAAATTAAAACATAATCTAGTATTGCATTTTACAATTCTTATTTATAAGTACATAACAACTGTTAAATCCACTATAATAAACTCTAAATTCAAATTTGTATGCAAGTAGTAAGTACTGCCAGTAGTCAGTACCTACTCCGTAGTCTGTACTCTTGCAATTATTTTATACAAATAAATAGTAAATACTAAATACTTAATAGTAAATACCCATATATTTTTATAAAAATTATAATTTATAGCACTTTAAATTTTAAATCACTTTGCAGTTAAGTTTAGAAGTTATTTCTATTTTCTATATCTAACAGGGAAATACTAAATAGGCCATAGGGAATACAGCAAAACTACACATAACTTATAAAACTTAAGTTGTGTAACTTTTATGAAATTGGTAAGTACACTTCTTAGTTTTTATTTTTTATCATAAATGAAAGGAATATAATTAAGACAGTAACAGACTTTTTGATAAAATACTGTGTATCTAAGTAGTTACCACTGTAAAAAATAAACAAAATCCCATATAATGTACCGATGCTTTATCAATAAAATATATTTATAACAAAGCTATCTGCCTTCAAAGTTAAAAGTATTAACTTCTTAAAATTTGGTAGGTACTTTGTGTCTTTATTAATTGTTTAAACACTTTAAACACTTTATTGAATCTAAATTGTAAAGGCATATGAGTCTACTCTGACATAGGAAGTGCAATCTGAATTATTATTGTATCATTAATTAAAATAAGTCTACACTTTCAATTTAAGCTTAGCTTACTTGGAGTAGGTGAACAAGGTCTAAAAAAAAATTGACGATGACAGTAATAGGTTTACTTTTAATGATTTAATAATACTGTTTTTATAATCATATCAAGAATAAAGAAATGAATTTATCAAAATATTGATAATTTTAATAAAATAATAATAATGTTCTTCTTTACCAAAAAGTAAAGAATTTATTGCCTTGATTTTAATTTAAAATAAATCAACATAATAAACTATTGGCTAGTCTGTATTAGCATTTCCTCTAGTGATTAAAATATTTTCAAAAATATCATGGCATTTCTCAAATCAGATAATATGAATTTTAATCCGGAAAAACTACGCTCCACGCTGACCTAAACAAAAATATTAAAATATAGTTTTAGTTGATTATACGAGACCGGTCCAACATGTGATCTACCGATAAATGGTTATTTACGATAAAGTGTTGTAGGTAGAGCGTGTGATATTCTACCGATAACAGATAGGTACCTATATTTTACACTATAGTGCCTACTATACCTATTGATTCGATATGGATTTTACGACTTAACCTATATAATTATCGATATGATATAGATTTTGTGACAATATTGTATTTTTAAAATATCATTTAAACATTAAGTTGCTATTTAGCATTTGTTCGTGTAATTTCGTTTGTTGGTAAATTTTTTCCATTTTTTTTTCACGAGTAGTATTTTTTAATTTAGTTAATTTAGTTTTGTACCGATTTAAAATGAATTTTACTACAACAATGGGATATTTATACAGAAATATAATTGTTGATGAATTGAAATGCGTTGAATATTTAAAAAGTAAAAACCTTTTAAGTAACAATCGTTTGTTTTGCTCAAAAAAGAATATTGATGGCACATTAAAAACAATACAAAGTATGGATATTTTTATTAATATTTTCCTGTGTCAAGCTCATTATAACATAAATAAAAACGAAGTATAATCAACAGTCGTTTAATGTTTATTTTCTTATTCCAATTACATCTGATAGATCTACCTACGTTTGTTCGTTCTCGGGATGTCTAGAAAAAAACGAGGCAATATGGTACGGATCAACCACAAGTCACGACTGATGATTATATGTTTACTAGTACAAATAATATTTATTTATGTTTATATTTTGAAAGGTACATACAGATGACAGATCGAAAAACATCATTAAAGTTGACAAAATTAACAATAAATTTAATAAACTCTTTGTTAACATGGGATCAACAGCCGGGTTTGTTGATTTTGAAAACCAAAAAACCTGTTAATTTAACAAAGCCGTTTGTTAGATTAAATATTGGTTTAATTTTATTACATAATATTTTTCAATTACACAAATAAAAATATAAAAATTAAAAGAATTAACAGTAAAATATTAGTTAGGTACCTACTAAAATATATGCGATGTTGAACATTTGGTAACAAACGTGTAAAACATATGTACCACAACTACAATTTCGTTTACATAATTAGGTATTATACAAATTGTTTCATTAAGATCACCGGAATTATTATCGTTATTACTTTAATAGACAAAAAACATTATTATATTAATGTGTAGTACTACCTATCTATATATTATACGGTTTATGTACCTATGTGCTAAGTAGCCAGTAGGCAAACTTTAGTTATACCTTGACAAAATTAATGATAAAATAATATCTTTAAATAGGTACATACTGACATACTGTTTATTAGGTAAGGTCTACCTTAAATATCTTAATACCCTGCCGAGTTCAAATGTTTCAAAATTTGATCTTTAAAAATATTATACAAAAAAAGTGTACGTCATGGCAAAACCAATTCATTTCTCGTTTCACTTATCTAAAATGTCATTAAAATGTTTATATAATCAACCCATTTAAGTACAAGATTATTTTATAAAATATCGCCAAACCTAAGTACAATAGGTATATTATATAACATTTTCATTTATTTTTTAAATAGTTTCTTAAATATAAATTATGTTATATTTTAATAACTTGTTGTTACTACATTCTGAGCGGAGCGATAAGAGCGATAAATGTATTGATTTTACAATGATACACGCATAGAAATATTTGAGTTGTTTTTATTTATGTTAAATGTGTTGAATGTATGCATTTTAAATTAAAATTTTATTTTGGTTTAAATAATGAAAATGGTGGGTTGAATTAAATAATATTGTTTAAGAACACCAATGTTTTAAATAACCAAAAATTAAAATAATTTCAAAAGTAGATTATATTTATACCAAAAATTTAAAAAAGTATTCAGTTTTAGTAATTTTGTTGATAATTTTACTTGAATTAAAGAGTTAAATATATAAATGTTAAATTGAGTTTTCTGTAGCTTTTAATAAATTATTTAAGTGTTATAATAACATATTTTGTATAATAGGTACAAACAATAAGTAATATGGATAATTAATTTTATAACTGACATTATTGTTAAACCAACACCATTTAGTGTTACGAGTATATCTAAATATCCAAATTTTTATTAATGTGACACTTGAATTGATAAAAATAGCAATCTAAATTTAGATTTGACCACAGGAAAATTATTTTTTCCAAATATGATGATTATGGACAGTTATTTATATTTTCTATCAATATGCACTTGTAGCTAACTGTGCGTATTGTACCTATTTTCATTTATTCTGATATCACATAATCGATTAATTTCTGCTCTCCATCCGATGTGCATCTATAACTCGTCATGGATTTGTTTCAATACGGAGTAAGTATAATATTTTTTAATGATTCGATTTAACTATTTAGTAATATTCTTAAATTTACTCAACTATTTACTGTAGTTTTCGTTCTCATGCGGATGCATTTGGAACAACGTTGTTAGTTATTACAGACGGTGCTGTCAATTCCACCACTTTATGAAAACAAAAATAATATATTAGCTGGTCTGCAAAATTCTTTACTCGTAGAGCTTTCATTTGACAATAAAACTAACACGAGTCCAATAAGTGTGATTGTGTGAAACAAAAAGAAATTTTGCACCACGATCATAGTAAATAAAGGTAGGGGTGAGTGGGGTAAGTTGACGTACCGGGTAAGATGACGAATTCAAATTTAAAATGATAAAACGATATCTAGAAGTGTATAACCGAACAAATAACATATGTTTAGTAGTGATAATTTAATATTTTGATTAACAAAATATATCTGATAAAACGCGAGTAGTTTGTTATCATTTCACTGTTTTTGGAGGTAATGTTATCACTAACGGCCGTTTGGAGATAAGGTTTTATCAACAAAAAATTAAGTATTCATTCAGTTTGTTTGATACGTATATTAAGTACATATTCTGAGCTTTGTGTTAGTTGCATTACAATTGAACTAATTTTTAAATACAAAAATAAGATTTGTATTGTATGATCATCATTTGGGGTAAGTTGACTTGGGTAAGATGACGAGTTCGTCAACTTGCCTCCAATCATTATAGTAGGAGCTAGGTATTCATTTTGTCATATTTTATGTAATTCAATATCGATGTATAATTTGTAGTTTTTACTAATTGAATTATCTATATTATTATTTATTTACTAAATGTGTATTAATAATATATATTAATATGTATTAAAATTATTATAAAATCTACCTATACCTATAATTGAGTATACATAATTGTTTAGTTTTACTTGGCTGTTAAAATGGTCAGAAACTATGTGAAAAATTAAACTACAAGGTTCATGGTCCAAAAGTAATTTAAATAAAGCAAT
>NC_042494.1:153296621-153337098 GCF_005508785.2 Acyrthosiphon pisum
CATAGTTAATTAATACGTAGGTACTAGGTACTAGGTACGTAATAATAAAACCAGTGATGAGTATTATCACCGTTGGCTAATTAATTGTGTTAACCACATAATTTTTTTTTGCCGATAAAAATATTTCATTTTAAATCTATAATTATATCTATTTAAAGTGAATTAATTTAATACATTAAATAGAAAAATAAATTTTGATATACAGCAGAGTGACGTCACACAGGCACCCTGATAACTCGACAGTAAGTTTTATTAATATTTAATATGATTTCTGTTAAGTCAGATTGATGTTAAGCTATATTGGAAGAGGAAGACCGAGGCAGGGCTCGAATTTGAAAAAAAAAAATCCGTTTAACGTTATTTACAATTAAAGCGTTACAGAATTTTTGCGTTTATCGTTATTATTAATTTAAACGCTATTCAAATATTCTGTTTGTCGTTATTGAAAATTAAAACGTTATTCATTTTTACATTTACCTAAGTATTTAATACTATTGAAAATTATAACATAATCTAGTATTACATTTTATAATTCTTCTTTATAAATAAGAATGATTACCTGTTCTCACGGGATTCTTACAATTTGGAACTTAACAGGTACTTTCGTTTGTATTTAAAGTATATTGAAAGAACATACGACCAACTGGGTTAGATTTCGTTCTTGGCATTTTGCAAATCGATATTGACGTATAAAAACTAAAACCACTCACACTCCCGAGTCGTGAAACAGTAAATAGAAAATAATCCAAAACGGCAAAACGTTAAAAATTAAAATCACGCACACCTTTGCGCGTCGGAATCAATATAATATTGTAGATACTATTCAATAGATAATAGATTTATCAATAAATAAAAATAACGTTGTTCCACGTGGAATAACATAGGGTATTTTAATATTTTACTCATAATTTTTGTGAGTTGTTAATACTATTTTTGTTCCATGAATTATAATCTTAACTATTATTCCGATTAATTCCTTAAATATACCAACACGGCAACACAATATTATAACCATTAACCAGACACAAATTTAAAATTAAATAAACCATGGAATGCCATTAGAGATTAGTGGAATTATTGCTGAAATCGTCTATAAATAATAAATATCAATATTTATTATATTATAATATTATTATAACATAATACGTAGGTAATAATTTATTATGAAAACGTTATAATATAACGTTATTATAAAACGTTATATTTATTGTTATATAACGTTTTATTTTCGCACACTGTTTTACTATTTTTTTTTGTTTTCATGTTTCGTTTCGTTTTATGTTTTACTAAAACTGTCGTTCATTGCATCGTTTTGTTTAGTGATAATTTAATATTAACGTTTACTGTTTACCATTTTGTTTTCTGTTATCTTTTTCAATCGTTTTTTGACAAGTATAACGTTATAATTATAACGTTATATAAACGTTTTCGAGCCCTGGACCGAGGCACCGCCTCACTTGCCTCACATCCAAAACCGCCACTGTTATTAATTCATGTGAATATAATGATTGTTATTAATAATTCATTAATAATTAATAATTAGCCTATGTTTAGCATCGCTCTAAAATAAATAATTTTATTAAAAAAAATTTAGTGGGAAATTTGGTGAATTTTATTAAAATTTAGTGTAATTTGGTGTAATTTTGCGTCAATTTTTTAGTGTAATTTTTAGTAGGTTTTTGAACGCCATCTAGCAGAATATGTGAATCATAATCGGCAACACTGCCGAGGATGGAATACTTGAAACAAATCATGATAGACACGGGAAAGGATGGCTACAAAGAGTTAAAGGAATTAAGTTGCAAAAGGAAAGCATGGAGAACTACGACGACAAACCGCAATCAAATACAATTTTTTGATCACACAAAGAAGAATTTACAAAACAAAATTATCGTGGTAAAATTTTGATTTTGTTATAATATGGTTGCATAGTATACGATAATTCAAAACTTGGGCTGCTGGTGCGTCATGGCTCAGAGAATTATATCTTGTTAGTTAAATGTACCCATGTCGTTTAATTTCTAGAGTATGTTTTTTTTTCCAAATAATTATATACTCACCATCATACGAATACTCTTTATAATTATAAACTGTTAAAAAATTTATGATTTTAAAAAATCTATTTTGATACAAAATACAAACACAATAACTATAATGAATGAATATTTTAACAATATTAACGTTAAACATATATGGAGACTTATATTAAAATCAAGTTTGAATAAGATAATATAATTTTTATCTCACTAAAGTTGAGCACATATTTAACTAATACGCGTTACGTTAGAAATTTTACATTTTATACAAAATAGGTTATTCTTTAAAATGTCATATTATCACAACAATTTCAATACATTATAAATCAATAGTAACATCTAAAGTTTAAATGTTACTATTGATTTTACTATTTTACTATTAAATTTTAAACAGAACAATTTTAGGCCAATTTTATCAGGCAAGTAATCAGGGGCGGTTCCAGGGGGGGACCCTAGGGCCCCCCCCCAGGCTTAAAACCCGTATTTCTAAGAAATTGTATATTGCTAACAAAAAATTACAAGCAAAAAAAACATATTATAGTATCGACTACCTATTATAGACACCTAAAAGTATGTAATTATTGGAGGTACGTCGGTGTATGACTTGTAGCATGTATCTGCTATCTGTATAGTGTATAGACTACGAGAATACTAAATGACTTGGGGAAATACTAAGAATATTCTCTTGATAAGAATTGTATTGTTATTATTCTAAAAATAAATAATAATGTGTTTGGTCGTTGCGCGTCGGGACGTTACCTATTGGCTATTAGGTAACGCACCGTCCAGTCTGGTGAAAATTATAACTATTACCCCCCCCCCCCCAACCAAGTCTCTGGAACCGCCCCTGCAGGTAATATAAAAACTATTGATCCTTGAAATTTGAAATGATCATCTATTCTTTAATAAATAATTAAATCTAAAAATAATTTCTTAAACTTAATTTGACAATTTTTGTGTTTTCATATCTGTCATTTATGTAACCATTAATGTTAGGTAAGTACCTATAATATGATTAAATATTATCAAATTGGAAAATTGGTTTTATTTTTACGCTGTGTATAGAGACCTGACCATCCGGGTATTGATAGGACACCCGACCCGACCATCTGGGTACATACTGCGCATGCGCCGGGACTTAATATATTATTATATATTAACTTTTAAAAGTATTTTTGACTGAACATCCCCCGATTTGCTATGCAACACCTCCCAAGTGGGTCACAGGGTTAAGAAAATTGCATTTTTGTTGCACCGAATCACCGAGCGGGGTCACTCGCTCGCTGCGCTCGCTCGAACAATTAGAAACGAAAATATCCCCCGATTTGCTATGCAACACCTCCCCAAGTGGGTCACAGGGTTAAGAAATGTTGTATAGTATGTGCAGTGATAACACGTTTTGCGGCACTCGTCGCTGCACTTATAGTAGTGCTTATCAATACCCAGATGGTCGGGTCTCTTATCAATACCCGGATGGTCGGGTCTCTATCATAGACCTTATACTAATAGACGGAACATCCAGGCGGGATGCGGGTGGGTGGTGCGGTCTACGCTACAGTGATATATATATATTATATACAGTAATATACAGAGTATTGTATCATCTAATGCGCATGTGCGGTGTACGGTGTACTACCTTGATCAGCGCCGTCACGCTTGGACACCGGAACTACTACCACGTACCGTCTATTAGTATAAGGTCTATGGTCTCTATACACTGTGTTATTTTTATATTATCATTTAGCACATCGTCATCATTAGATTACTGATTAGGAAAAAAAATAATTACTAAATTTATAGCTGGATATAGAAAGTTGACACACTACAAGTATAAAAAAAAAATTGTAAATTAAAAAAATATTTGCTTCTTTAAAAATAAATTTAATTAAATTATGTTTACATTTTACAGTGACACGAATAAAATAATAATACATTTATCAAGTAGTATCAAGAGTATTGTCAATCTTGTAAAAGATACTTTTTAAAAGTATTCAAGTACAAATTTACAGTTACTTATTTTAAATACGTATTTGAATACTCAGCAAAAAAGTATTTGAGCACATGTAGAAAATACAAATACACCACGTCTCTATCTCTATACAAAAATAAACATATTTCCCCATTTCGTATATGAGGAAATACTTTGTAGGTTTCAAATTGGACCAACAAAGATGAGGATAAGTCAATATTATTAATTGTAGGTCAGTAGGTCACACATTGGACCGGTGCTTATAGCTATTTGTTGATAATGTTAATCTTCTTCTAAGCTTGTCAATCAGAGTTTTTTTTTTTTTTAATTTACAATCTTATTTCTTTTCCCAATATTCAATGATTCTTAACATTTCGTCCGTGTTTTCGGTCAGACCAATGAAGTCTTTCATTTCACATCTACTATATAGGTACAATACTAAAACAAATAGCTCACTGTTCGTTTCTCTCCGCATTATCTGTCAATCCACATATATTCAAGTTTTCATTAGTTCTTCTCACTTATGTCCACAGCAGTGTTGTGCTTTAGATAAATTTATCTAGATAAAAACTTCATATCTTTATCTTATCAAGATAAAAAAAAAATTGACATCTAATTTTTATCTGGATAAATATTATAGCCATCTAGATAAATTTATCTAGATAATTCACCAAAATCCATAGCTAATAATTAGTAATAACTATTTTACAATATTATCATTCAATATAAAATAGATAACTTAATAAGAAATCTCATTTGTATTACTTTCAAAAATTGGTTCTAAAATAGTTTTACATAGCATTTATTATTAATTATGAATGATGCACAGATATAAACTACTATTATAGTATATGTATTATAACTGTTGAATAATGACGATTTATCATGTCAATATGCATAGGAGATGCGAATTATTTATATAATTTTATATTATGGCCCATACGGGGAAGTCTCACGCCCGTATACGATTTATGACTTTACGAACGCCGAAAGAGCCTTTACAAAAATTAGAACTAGAGATAACCCTCCATACATAGAGTATACTCTATGCCACCGCCCACCATAGGTCCTACGGGTAAACAGGGTTTAACATCATGTTGGTTTACGGGCTCGTTCCCTATGTTCAGACTTCAGATCATAGGTAAACGTAAACCGAATATTACTAAATAATTTATTAAATATTTATTAGGCTTAAACTTTAAAAGTATAACTATTTATTAAGAATTACAATAACACCACAGTTTCTACAGTACAAATTAAGTAAATTTGATATGTCAATTATTAGAGCCTGGGTCTTAAGTTTTCACTAAGTGTACGCAATTTTATATTTGATGGGAGTGAAAATAAAGACTTCATTAAATACAGATGCGTATCACAAAATAACTTTTGTTTTGCATTATTCAGAATCTTTTTTTATGTTTGGGATAATATGATGTTACCAACTTATCTTTAGCATGCTTGGAATATTGTCTAATTATGTAAATATTGTAATAAAAATACATTTTTATTTTAATTTTCAATTATTAGTATAAATTTAAATTTTGAGGTAATACCTTATATAAATATCTAGATAAAAATTATTTTATCTATCTATATCTAGATAATTTTAAATTCGGATATCTTATCCATATCTAGATAATTTTTTTTTATCTAAACACAACACTGGTCCTCAGATGATTGAGAGTTTTCAACATATTCCATGGTAGGTTGTGACCAGGTGGTAAGGATTCTGTGGGTAGGTACGCCCCAGCCGGTGATCATGTCCTTTTTTTGTTCGCTCCTTCCATGCTTCAATCCAGCTTACCATAGGATTTTCCTTTAGTGCTAATGTCGTTTTCATGAAGTATTTCTTTGATTCTAACCTGCTACGCGTTGGAGTAAAAGCCTGTCGTCGTTAATTTGTTTTCCTATTTCTATTTTTGCAGCTACTTTGCGTATTATTTGGGGCGGCAATATTCCAAATAATACCTAATTCAATATTATAAAATTTGTACTTTATCAATATAGTGCTTGATTTTAATCATCCTGTCGTTAAAATTATTGTATCAATTTAATGCTGTTTCCACTTTCTTCACATGCGATGACTACTCCAAACTGTGCACACGTATTCCCCGGCTGAGTAACATATACTAAGACTTGCTGATATATTCTTATCACTTTTGGTTCAGCACATAACTCGTTCCCATTAGGCATTAGTTATTAGTTAATGCCAGAGATAGGTACTTGACAAATATAATATCAATTTATTCTTTAAAAGTCGATTAAACGGTTTTTCGTTAAAATTAAATACTGTAAAACCTTTTTACAACAGAATAATCACTCGGTTCCAACTGATTTTTCAGGTTAATAGGAGTTTCCGTTATTGGAAGACTAAAATAAACGAGATATAGGTTAAGCGGAGGGGATGTTGTTATTTTCCTTTGTACGGAGATTTCATTTTTATAGGGAATACGTTAAAAGGAGATTTTACTATTTACATATTATGTGATTGACTTGTATTTTATTATGAATTAAGTAAAAATAGTATATGGTCTTACTCGAAACAGCTGTGAATGTATAAAGTTCATCGTTATTATAAAGGATTAGTATTATAAATTACCTATAAATAATTTATATAATCATTGGACTTACTTTGATCGGAGGCTGTAAATTTATAAATACGTTATATAAATATTGAAGTTATTAAAGTACTACGATTTGGAATACAGTCGATTAGTTAATTTAATAATATTATTTGAAATATTTTAAATAAATATCGAATTTTATTGATGACTAACTCCAGTACCTAGGACCTAAGTACATAATTAAAAAATCTATTTGCCATAATATATATGTATCTACAATCCAGCTCCTGTATTGAAACCCTTCAATATAACATGCCTGAAATTATTGAAATCATTGACAATTTTAGCCTAGGTTATACAAAAAACATTCTAAAAAGTATAAAATTTAAACGGTGAAAATATTTTAGTTTTTACAAATAATATTATTTGTATGATACCAAAATAATAAAAATCACAGATTTGAAAAAAAAAACAATTTTGATTGGATACTGTCTGCGTCTGAGTTACTATTTATTATCATACATACATATACATAGATTTTAAGCGTATTGATTTTAAATGATGTTTATTATTAATTTGTGTCTGGACTCTGGAGACACTCATTACGCGAGAAAAAATCCTTTGATTTTCAACTTCAACATTTTTTCTGTTAGGAAAGTAAATCTAGTTGATACTTTGGTGAGTCAAAGGTTAAAATTCCTTGTCAATTTCTTAATAATTGGGAAACACAAAAACATATACACGTGAATCGTTATTAATTGATTATTTTTATACAAAATAAAAATATGTATAAAACTAGTGGACTTACGACTTAGCTCGTCTGTACATTTATAAACATAACAATATTATAAAAGTTATTTAGTAATACGATTTGGAATACAGTTGATCAGTTGATTTAATAATAATATAAATATTTTCTATTTCTAGTTTTGTTGAACGTGATTCGTTGTTAAATAATGATTTTTATGAATTATTAATTATGTATAAGACTAATGGACTTACCGTCTTTCACTTCTGTATATTTATAAACATAAAAGTTATTAAATGTATTAAAGTACTACGATTTGGAATACAGTTGATCGGTTAATTTAATAATATTTTTATAAATATTTCAAATAAATATCGAATTTCATTGATGATAGCTCCAGTACCTCCATAATTAAAAAATCTATTTGGCATAACATTTTATAGATTATAGTTAGATATCTACAACCCAGTTCCTGTATTAAAACCGTTTAATATAACATGCCTTGAAACTATTGGAATCATTGATATTTTTGACCAAGGTTATGCAATAAAATTTTTTAAAAGTTTAAAATTTAATTGGTCAAGAAATTCTAGTTTTCACAATAATTATTGTTATTTGTATAATAACAAAATAATAAAAATCACAATTTTAAACAAAAAGTAATTTGGATTTGGGCTATCAGTTATAGTATATTTTTTTTTTTTTTTAGTTGATTATTTATAAACATTTCTTAAATGATATAAAAAGGTGTATAGGGGATGTGGGGCATACAATATAAATTATGTATAAAACAAGTGGACTTACTATTTAGCTCTTCTGAACATTTTAAACAAAAAAACCATTAAAGTTATTAATGTACTACTACATGGAATACATTTGATCAGTTCAATAATAATATAAATATTTTCTGTTTTTAATTTTGTTGAACGTGAATCGTTGTTAAATGATATTATATTTTATTAAAATTTATATTTTTATGAATTATGCAGTATAAAACTAGTGGACTTACCATCGGTTACTTCTGTACATTTATAAACATAAAAAGTTATTAAATATATTACAGTAGGTAAGTACTATGATTCAATTATATAGTTAATTCAATAATAATATAAATGTTTTCTGTTTTTAATTTTGTTGAACGTGAATCGTTGTTAAATGATATTATATTTTATTTTATATTATATTTTTATGAATTATGCAGTATAAAACTAGTGGACTTACCATCGGTTACTTCTGTACATTTATAAACATAAAAAGTTATTAAATATATTACAGTAGGTAAGTACTATGATTCAATTATATAGTTAATTCAATAATAATATAAATGTTTTCTGTTTTTTGTCAAAAAAGAATCGTTATTAAATGATTATTGTTATGAATAATAATTAATAAATTATGTATAAATATAACCAAAGGTATAGTGGACTTACGAGATTTATTTTCTGAAAATGTATATAAACATAAAAGTTATTAAATGTATTACAGTACTACGATTTGGATTACAGTTGATCGGAATAATATTATTAAAAATATAGCATTTGATTGATGACTAGCTCCACTATCTATGCATAATATACCTTATTAAATTCGTTTAATATAATAATATTCTTTGAAATTATTATCAGTATTATTATTTATTACAAAATATATTTAAGATTTTAAGTAGAGCGATGAATTTATTGATTTTACAATTATGTGTATTACTAATTTTTGTCTGGAGACACTTATTATGGGAGAAAAAATTCTTTGATTTTCAACTTCAGCATCATTTCCGATATGAAATTAAATCTAGTCGACACTTTGGAGGTGAAAAGTAAAAAAATCCCAGTAAACTTTCGATCTTTCGTTCAGAACTTTCTTAATAATTGGCGAATACAGAAATGAAAAACTAAGGAAAATGGGTATTTTTTTTTGCAAAATACGTTTTTAACAAAATCGATTTTGTTTAATCATATACATAAAATATTCTATAAACGTGAATCGTTATTAAACGATTATTGTTATAAATTATGAATTATATATAATTCTAGTGGACTTACCATTCTCGTCTTCTATAAATATTTAAGCATAATAATTATTAAAGTTATAAAAGTATTACGCGATTTGGAATACAGTCGATAAGTTATTTTAATAATAATATAAATATTTTCCGTTTTTAAATTTGTTCTATATGTCTTGTAAATCATGCAACTCCCAAACCAGTAATGTGTTCAAACTCTACATAGAATCACGTTCATCATCGTATCTATGAAATAAATAATACATCATTGCGAATACACTTGATCGAGACCAACTACAAAAAGATGAAGAATCCGTTTTCCATACATGGGAGCTCTAACTATACAGTATTGGACCAATATTTGAAATTAAATGAAATGATAATCTTTAAAAATATAAGATCAACGCTCATCACGAAATTTAAATACTTTGGGACTAAACGACATATCGTAAAATCTGTTTTGAGAAAACACCTCTACGAACATGCAAGGAAGTAAAACTGTCCAATTCTATTGAAAATAATATAATTATCAAGCTAAACGAAACTCTAGAACCGGAATCTTTCCCACGAAAACAGACAGTAAAATGAATCAGCAGTGCGTGTTTCGTGCAATATTACATTGTCAATTGTACGAATATATAAATCATAGCAGTTATAACATTTGTGTGTACTGTTCATTCGTGATACGCATGAAAAATAAAAGGAAAAAAAATAATATAAAAATGACAGTTAATTTTCCATAGTATGGTAATCCGCAGGTGACATAATATAAATAATAACCCGTTAAAAAGTTAGAGTTTCTCCATATAATTCTCCACCAATTATATTTATATCAAGTTTCTATGACTGTTATTAAAATAAATAATACAATTTTGAAAATTATATCCAATATCATTTCATCGATAGTAACTATTTTACTTTATGTAACCAAATGGAAACCAAATATATTATATATTATAATAATATACAAAACCAATATATTAGATCTCCGTTTGCCAAAAAAAAATTACTGTGTGTGAGAAAATCTTTCAAATGGAAATATTTTAAAATCCCTTCTTAGTGCACGTCTAGATCATCAGAGGAAATAGGTTGGTACTATTCCAAATTTCAAATTCATACGTTTTGTCGATATAGTGAAAAAGCGATTGGTGTGTGGTTTTTTTAAAAATCCTTTCTTGTTCACCATCTATATAGCATCGGAGAAACCACTATTAGAAATGTCAAAGTGTCCACGAATAATATTTTTAAATTATAAAATTTCTAAAAACGTTATTTGCTAAAACTACCAATTGAGCAACGAAAAAAATTATGCTCAACGCCATAATTGAATAACCGTTTACCCAAACCCTATATGCATTGTCTGCACTCAACGTAGCTTCATTTTCTACATCTTCAGGTTTCAACCGTAAACTTACGTACACGTCTCATTAAAAACAAAATTGTCACGTTTTACATATATTTTATGGTAACTACCTAAACTAATGATTTATCTTCGGACAATTAAGAAAACCAATATTTCCCGGTGGTAACATTAACAATAAAACGTTCAAACAAATTTAACTAATTACAAGACTAAAAAATATAGTTAATTCTTCACCCGTTTGGTGCATATCGACGGCAATTCGTCGCTGACGATAAAAAAATGTCGAATTTATGATTTTGAGGTTTTGGTATCCTTTTGATTCAGTAAAAAAAGCTATTTATTTTTATAAAAATTTCCTATGTGCAATATCTGCATCGAAAGACTAATGAAAAATGATAAATGAAGTCTCCTATATGTTGTCTACAATAAATCGCCTATGAAATAACTCTCTTGGGATTTTTTTATTTAAAACGTTTTTTTGTGTTTCCTGAAAACTACGCTTTTTTTACTTATAAGGTTTGTTAACGATGATAATTTATACTGATTAAGTAGGTACCTAGGTATACAATTATTATTAAAGTATTAGATACAGTGGCGTACACAAGGGAGGTTTTGTAAGTTAAAATGCCCCCTCCCCCTCTTGGTATTTTTTTACTATACGTATAGCGATGTATAAAAATAATGAAATTAACAAATAATTTGATATAGATACATATTATACATTTTTATTATAACCTCTCCCATTGAAAATATCTGTGTAGTGTACTAGTGTGTACACCACTGATTAGTTATTATAGGTACAATTTATTGTTACAGTAATAATAATAGTAAATGCGAGTCCTTACTTTTGGTAAAATAGTCTGTATACATTTAATAAAGTAATTATAAATTAGTTCATATTTACACATTTGGTTTGATGGTACATTTCGTGACAAAATTGTGGAATTTTATTTGTAAACATATATCTTATTTAGCGTTAACACAATTTTATATTAATAGTCATCTATAAGCTATAATACTATGAATGTTATTTGTATATTATTTGTCATATAAGCTATTTAAAAAAAAATATAGATAAGTACAGACATTTGTACAGTCACATCGTTATTTCGATAAAAATAATAGCAAAAAAAAATGTTCCATCATTTTCAAAAATTAAATGATAACTCGTAGGTACTCTTTAAACTTTATAAAGACATTGTACAATTAACAAACTAAAGATTTAACTACGGACAATCAAGAAAACCCAAATGTCCCAGTAATAACATTAACAATAAAACATGGGAAGAAATAAAATATTACAGGATTAAAAATAAATATAAATAATTCTTCATCCGTCCGGAACTTTCATTCAGCACTTATACTGGTGTCTGGTCAAGTATACAATATTATTATATAAGTATTAGCTAAAAACAAATGTGTGTCCTTACTTTGGGAAAATATGTCTGTAAATATGGAATGCAGTAGTGATTAATTAGTTTATGTCAACACAAATTTTGATTTTTGGTATAATGGCAAATTTCAACTTTCGAGACAAAAATATGAAATTTTATTTATAAACATATTGGTACCTACTATATAATTAATTATTTAGTATTTACGTGTTTTATTCAATATTAATAGTCAACTATAGGTTATAATAATATAGTTATTAATGTTTTATTTATCAAATCAAGAATATATTTTTGAAAAATATTGATATGCAGACATTAGTACAGTCACATCATTATTTCGATAAAAAAAATATCGAAAAAAAAGTTCCATCATTTTCGAGAATTAAACGACGGCTGGTATTCTACGGACTATAAAGGATAAATATTATTAAATTAACAAAGCTATTTATTTAGCTATACAGACAATCAAGAAACCCAAATTTCCCATTGATAATATAGGTACTATAAGACATTAACAATAAAACGTTTGAACAAATTAAATATATAAAAATATTTCTCCATCCGTCCGTCAGCGTTTATACTGATCAAGTATACATTCTTATTATATAAGTACTATACTGTATTAGCTATAAGCGAACTTGTGTTCTTACTTGCGGGTAACTTGGCTGTAAAAATGTAATAAGGTAATGATATTTATTATGATATTATAAATTAGTTTATGTTAACACATTTAGTATAATGATATAAATTTCAATTAAAAATTGATATGTGCAATTCATATGCTTTTGTTTTTGTATACACGATAAGTAGTCGATATAATGCTTTGATTGACAACTTTAGTATCTTGTTTGCTGACAAAGTCAATTTTGTTGATACTATAGAGAGGTTAAAATAAAAAACTTCCAGGAGTTTTTCTCTAAGGGAAAAACAAAAGAATAATAGAAAACCAGTCTTTGATAAAAATGATTTAGTTTCTTTGTTTAACTAAAAAAGTACTAACCGTAAATACTTTAATATTTCACAGGATGTTTAAATTACGGTAAAATATTAATACTTTTTTTTGACCTATTTATAATGTGGTCGGGGACCATAGGCATAAGAAAATTTCGATTTGTATAACTTTTTTAAAACTATTGTCAATAAAAACTTTTTTTGTTTGTTAAAAATACTTGACAATTTAATACAAGGCTCCTCAAAAGTTGTTGATAATGAAAATTAAAAAGAAGTTGAACGTAAATCTGCAATTATTTATTATGAGCGTCTAATTTTTGAATTTTGAAAATTTGCAAATTATTTTTAGTTGGAAATTCATAGAAAAATTTATTTTTGTAACTTACATTTGCAAATTGATTACAAGATTCCTCATAAGTTTTCCTAGCTTTAACAAAAAAAGCAACAAAAAAATTCAAATTTGGCCGAAATTAGGTTTTTAAACGAATAATAATAACGATCTTTGTAATAAAAAATATTATTATAATATAAACTAACAGTCAGACCGTTTCCACTCAGAATCGTTTTTCGTATACAATGATATTATATCATAGAATTAAAATTTAATACCAATCATTACAGTAATCCACTTGTAACTATACTTTACAGAAGAGCGTTATCCAACTTTTTTTATTTATTGATTAACATAATTTAATATTAATTATAGTCAATAATATAGGCTATAATTATATGGATATTATTTATCAAATAGAGATTTAGAAGCTGTCTTCAAAAAATATCCAGACATTTGCATAGTCGCATTATATTTAAATAAAAAATAGCGGAAAAATATTTCCCATAATTTTCAAGATTCAAATGATAGTATGTAAAATATAAATATTTTAAAAACCTCAAAATAGTTTGTTTTAAAGATCTATTTTAATTTAAAATAAATGTATTATATCAATACCAGAAATATAACTCCAAAGAGAATCTGCAAATATGTAAACATAAATAATATTTAATTTGTGGATATTGTGTTATAATTTATAATAAAGATTAGTATGTATTTTAAAAATAATCTATAGTTGTTCAACTGAAAATATTATTTTATTAAAATACAAAATACTAGCTGAAGGCATAGCCCATGAGAAAATAAATGCCCATGGATTTATCCCTCCTTAGCTCTTAAACTCTGTTAAAAGTGATCTGCACAGATTTTTAACACAATTATTTGGGTTTATTTGATCAAGCAGTTGTATAATTTTATCCAATCATTATAACGTGTATTTTAATATATATTTAAAAATATCACATTTAATCGTATACATTTAAAAATCACAGTGTATAGGTACCAGGTGATTCCTATCATAAACTATTCATTAAAAAATCGTACATGGTTTCTAGTCGTTATTTTCATTAGAAAAAAAAATATATACCTAATATTTTAAATATTTTTTTTCCATATCATTTTTTAAGGTTTTTACTTTATTGAATGACAACGCACAGTTTTAATTTCGTATTCCAAAGCAGAATATTTTTCTAAATATTTTGATACATAAAATATATAGAATCTAGTTCGTGCAGTTTATGATTTATGAATATTTAAAGTATAGATGAGCGGAGTGGAGTAGGGTTAGAGGTTACCCAGCCTAATGTTTGTTGACTACTCCACTCGTATAAACTTTAAATACCTACTTATAAGTTATAATAACTTATGAACTACTCGCCCTAAATTCGATTTTTATGTATCGAAATACTCAGAACAATATTCTGCAAAAGAAAATTAAATTAAAACTGTATGTTGTAATTCAAAAAAAGTATAAAACTTAAAATATTTTTACGTGCTGCCACATCAGGGATCCAAAATATGATGATATAAAATAAAGTGATAGATAATTTAGAACAGTAGAATGCAATGTTGTTTATTATAACAGAATAAATGTGTAATATCGTCGTTTCTCGTGTAGAATATGGCTGAGTGGCGTGGAGAGCTCCGGGCATTGGCTCTGGTATATCTGAATATCCCCTGTCTCTGGCAGTACTATATACGATCTCGGCTCCTTTGATCGGCACGTGGACCCAGGTGTCCTTCAGGTGTAGCGGTTTGAAAAGTGGTTGTTTTCGCAAAGATGAAACCGTCGCCTCGTATGCTAATTATGGTATGTTCTTCAATTTTGACTAATTTACCAAATGTCAAATTAACTGGTTTGCCAAAATAAATTATATGAATGGGATTATAGTTTATACATTGTGCGAGATCGTATGGACTGTAGTCCATTGCAATGTTAACCGCTGTGGCTTAGTAACACATTATAATATTAATACATAAAGTCTATTTATCATTTACAATATTATTATATTGATACAAAATATTTAAAAATATAATTTAAAAAAAAAAAAAACGTTGTTTTGTAACGACAAGAAACCATGTAAAAAAATATTTTCAAAAACGTTAATAGGTACTTTTTGAAATAATAAGTGTTTCACGTTACGGTACGAATAACCCGGTATAAGAATTAAACACCTTTAGTTTATGACCCGCAATATAAATAAAAGGAAAAATTAAATTCAAATAAGACCTTTTTTTATTGTAAAAGTGTCAATGTTCGTATTAAGATGTATGGTAACAATCAAACAGATATTACCGTCTATATTGCACGTTAGAAAATTATATTTAGAAAATTATATTTATATCAATCGTGGTTCCCACCACAGTTGTAATACCAAATTTAAAAAAACACGTGTGCATGTTTTTGTACACACGACAGAAGTTAATACATAAACATTTGATTTTAATTTTAATATTTGACACTTATTATGTAAATACTTTAATTATACACAATTTTAATATTTTATAATGATGTTTTTTTTTTTTTTTTTGTTATTGACAAGTGTTAAAATGACAAAATAAAAAGCGTTGAATTTATCATACATAAAAATCACAAATATCAGTCTTAATTCAATATTATCATTTATCAATAGTTATCAAATTAAAATATCAAGTACCTAGTTATAATAGTATTTTTTTTAAATATGCACAAAACTCCGAAAGCACACTTGTGCATTATCTACGTATTACTCACTCGTTTATGAATAAACTATACACTAGTATTAATTTTGGCATTTTGGGTAGGTATTGATTTAGTCACGGTGATGTTGTATGAAAGTAATAAGACGTAGGTTGATTTTTTTTAATTTAATGATACCTATACGGACTGAGATAAACAAAACTGCATCGATAAAAAAGTAAAGAATTGTAAAAATATCGTTGGATTGGATATTCATATAAATTATAATGAAACATCATTGATATACGCGATTAACGTGGTGTGGATGTACAAAAGAATGTTTATTGAAATATCGCGAAACAATGTTCATGGACTTGGAGAAATGTAATCCTCAAATCGGAAAAGTTCATAGGTACTTCATATACCTAGCTGATACACACCATGGTGCACGAGATAAATACCTTTTTATAATTCTACGGGAAAATTGAAGAAAATGCATTTACTGTAAGGGACTCTGAATATTAAACTGCAGGGCCCTCAAATTTTTTACTGAATGCACAAAAACATTGATAGAATGAATGAAAACATTATATTTAAATTCACACCTATAAAATCAAAATCTAAAGTTTTTTAAAATTATAGTTGTTTACTGCATATTACAGTAAATACAATCATATACATTTTGATTTTAGAAATATTTATTTAAGTCATGTAGCTTATTTTTCACAATTTATTGTTTTAAGTCTCATTATTTTTGCTAAGTAAAGTTGATCCAGTCGTAAAATCATTTTAAATTCAAAAAGTATAGGTAAGCTTCTTTTAAATATTTGAATAATACTAAAAAAAAATGCCCAATTTATTGACAGAACTGAAGTATTATCTATTTATAAAAAAATTTGATTAATATTACTTTTAATTTTAAAATTACAATAAATGAATACAATACTGAACATAAGTAGTGTTATTTAAAAAATAATCTCATCTTATAGTTGATATTTTAATATAAATTTAAGTAAATGATCAGTGCAAGACTTATTTATTTGGTAAGTTATAAATTTTCAGAAATATTTTTAAAATAAATTAGTCAGAAATGAGCGAATTTAAAGTCTAAACATTACACGAATGATGTAGTGCCTAATATTCGGACATAGGTTCATAGCTTTTCGAATTTCTATTTCAATGAAGACTAAGATTTTTTAAGATATTGATAACCCATTTAATTATTTTTGTCAATGTCGAATTGGTAATTAATCAATAACTACTAAGTAGGTACTTGTACAACATATTATATAATAGATATATTGTGAATAAATTAATAATTTATTATTTTGTACAACTCATCAAATCAATTTAAGCTACGCAAATCAATTCGTGATAGTTTATACGAGCAAACTTCTTTAAACTAACTATTTTTACAATACCTAGTTGATAAATATCGTAAATACATTGTCCCAATTTATTTTATAGGGGCTTGAACTACATAATTTATGTATAACTGATATATTTATTAAAAAAAAAAAGATTTTTCTTTTTTTATGTTGTAATTTAAGAAGTATAAACTATTTAGACTTAAAACTTTTCACCACTACGTATATCGTCATAGCTTAAAATAATCTCATATTAGAGTTGATGATATTTTAATATGAAGATAAGTTAATAATCAGTGCAAGTTTTGTAATTATTTGATAACTTTTTACCTATAGAAATATTTAAAAATATTTAGTCATTGATGTGTAAGTTCACACGAATTCTGAAGTGCTAAAGGCTCCTGCAGACCATATTATCGATTTTCTTCAAAACGAACTTTGATTACTGTTGAAAATTAAGGTATATTTGAGTTTTGAGTACTTCTAACGGTTCGATTTTAAAAATTTAAATATTTTTGATTTGGTAACGAAGTTTCCTTTGCATTGATCAGATTGATTGAATTATATTCAATAATTCTCAATAGTTTATATACCTAAGCATATAATTTAAGGAAACTTCTTTAAACTATAGACATTTTTTTGGAATTATAAAAATATTTTCTTATAGGTAGAAATTGTCAAATAAAATTGTTATAACTATTTAAAAAATAAATATGATTTTTGTCCTAACTTACTTTCCTTTTCTGAAATTTTAAGAGATTATTTTTTTAATAATATTATTTGAGTTTAGTTATAACATTTATCAATGATAATTCTCAACATTTTATATTCTAAAATAATGTGAAATTAAGTTAATTTACAATGACGAGGTGGGTTTTTTTTTGTTATACTATATTATGTTAATATGTTCCATTCAATATTTTATATCACGATTTGGAATTAAATATAAGCTACGAATTACAATAAACCTAGTTGAACATTTAATTTGAGATTCCCATAGATAAGTCATTCTGACAATAACTAGTTAAAATATCGTAAATACATCGTTGACATTTTATTTTACAGGTGTTTGAATTACATAATTTGAAAAATTTATATTTATTAAAAAATTAAGATTTATCTTTCAACGATTTTTCTTTTTTATGTTGTAATTTAAGAAGTATAAACTATTGAGACTTGAAACTTTCCACCACTACGACAAAAATGACACCGGGTGCCTTAATAGAAGGTCTCCGCCGTAGCTTTTCCGTTTTCTGACCATGTAGTGTCTAACATTTGTTAGAAAAATGATTACTTATTTAATTATTAATGTAAATATCGAATTGGTAGTTAATAATAATTATCAACTAAATACTTATACGCAATCAAGTGTATATAAACCTGTTGTGATAAAGCGAGTATATTTATTGCAACTTTGATCATTCGATTTTTAGCAACCTATTCGGCATTTATGACTTTCGCACATGGAAAATGCGTTGACTAACAATTATTTGAAGCAAACCAAGCAGACTATGTTGTTAGCATGTTTCACTAAAAATTATCTCCGAAATTCGAAATTCGTCAAAATCGTCAAAATCACAGTTTTGCCACTCTAAGCATAGTCGATTACCGGTCTCTATACTGCACGCAAAGACCAATTACCATGACCAGTTTGCGTCTAAACCCGGGGTTTTCCGATGTTAAATAGTTATGCTCTTCACGTGCGTTGAGTCAGAGTATATATTATTAGGATTGTTTAAAATTCAAGTACTTTCGATAATTTAAGAATTCATTATTTTATACAACTTATCAAATCAATTGTACGCAAATTAATTGGTGATATGTAATCGTATATGAGCAATTTATGAAGGAAACTTTTTTGAACTAAAGACATTTGTTCAAATTATAAATATATTTTTCTTATTGTCAAATAAAATTGTAAATATTTAAAACAAAAATAATCAGTTTTGTGCTAACTTACCATTTTTTACTGAAATTATAAGATAGATTATATTTTTAATAGTATTATTTAAGTTTAGTTAGGTACCTATTACACTTATCAATGACAATCTTTAACTTTTTAGATTCTAAAAGAAAGTGGAAATTAATTGATTTACAATGACGAGCTGGGTTTTTTTTTGTTATATTATGTTACATTATATATATGATGACTGTCGACTGATATCATTTTTGGGGTTTAATAGGTACCTACTTATAAGTAGAATCCTCAATAGTATCTTGTTGGTCAAAATTTTGAAAATTTTATATGAGGGTCCTAAATTATTTTTAAAGCATCTTAGTTAAGACTTAAAAGAATATCGAAAATACGTTTTCGCAATTTTATTTTATTACATTTTGAATTTAATATTTTGATAACTTGGATATTTAAATAAAATAATTTTTCTTTTATTAAGTATAGTTTTTGGGTTGTAATTTATAAAGTATAAACTATTGAGATTTGAAACTTTCCACCACCTTACAGTATATTGTTATAGTTTAAAGTAATCTCGTCTTACAGTTGATATTTCAATATGAAGATAAGTAAATAATCAGTACAAATTTTATTTATTTGATAAGTTCTCAATTGTACGCAAATTGATTCCTAATAATTTATACAAAGCATATTATTATAATTAAAATAAACTTCCCTAAGCCAAAGAAATTTGTTTGAATAATAAATACATTTTTGAAATTGTATAATATTAAAAACTAATATACGATTTCTGAGCTTACTTTCTGCAAGTCCTGAAATTATAAAAAAATGTATTATTTCAATAGTATTTTTTAAGTTTAGTTATTACACTCATCGATGATAATTCCTCACATTTTATGATCTAAATTAATGTGGAATATATTAGATCTAAAATTAAGGGGTGGGGGAGGGTTGTTATAGTATGTTATATGTTATAGGTTAGTGCCCAATAAGTATTAATTATTGGACGAGATATCTGTGCGGCTGTGCCCCATATGGATCTATATTCACTGTCATACAGGTCAAGGTCGCGTTTCTCAAGTTGTGCCTATACGCGTCTACTGTTGCCATTTGTCACTCACTTCTATACTCGTCGCGGAATAAGAACATGACCAGTCGCGCATTCAAAACAACTTCCTCCACCGCACCGCCCACCATAGTGGCAATTACCGGCTTTGTATATGGAGCGCCTCATGTGTCAACAGAGACGTACACGTGTTTATAAAACAACACAGTGTATGCGGTTCACATTTTGAACAGTGCTGTATAACTGTGAACAGATGTTTGGGGAACCAATGAGAAATCGGCTGCGCGTAACGGACGCTAATCGGTCCGCCGCCTGGTCATGTTCTTATTCCGCGCCGAGTATACCAGCTTTTAGTTAGTTTGATTTTGAGAACTGTTTAAATGTTGTTTTTCGATTCTCGTAACGACGATATATCGTCTACCTGTAAGTCTTCCACCTTAGCATCTCCCCGCATGTTGCATGTTACTGATCCACGTAGGGTGCACAATTTGTATGCATTTCCCACCCATTTTCTCCGTGGCTTGTGATTACTCGCAACTGCTCATTTGGATAATATTTTCGCGTTTAAGCCGATAGTTCATGAATCGGTACGTGTTCTGAGTGCAATTTCAAATATTTTCAAAGTAAATGATGCCACATCGAATAGAAACTTGGAGTCGACGACCTTACGGGTTTTATGTTGGTTTTTCGGGTATGCGTTATTAGATCTGATAACACTCAGCTTCTCAAAGCGAATGTTTGTCAAACCACCATCTGAATTTTAAAAACGTTTGATGCTATTCGAGAAGGGTGCAGACAAGATTGAAACTAGATACAACAAGATTGCATAAATTCGTCACACCTAAATTTGGTGCTAACCGCCTCTAGTAACCCCGTGAAAAATACTAAAAAGTCGTTGTCAAAATTGTATTAACCAAGGTAATGTTCTATTCTTAATCGTGGTTAACATTTTCTAGCGTTTAAGTCATTTGCTGTGCCTCAACGTCGGGAGTATGTTTGAACCAATATAAACTACCTATGTTATTCGTGTGAGTTTGACGCACACGGTAATCACGTGTAAATCCAATCACCTATGTGGGAAACAAACAACGTCATCGTACTTTATTACATTTTGAATCAGAACCTACAGCGACCACTTACTGGGAAGTCACCCCAAACGATGGTGGGGAGGTTTAGGATTTAAGAATTATATAAAAATCCATGGAGGGGGGGGGGGGGTCAGTGCGAGATTTTTGAAAATCTAAAATGGTTAAGAATTACCGGTCTAGTTTATACGATGAATATAGGTAGCGCTAGATTCGCACTTGCATCTATTTCCTCTCATACAAGCCTGCAATCTCCTCCTGCACAAGTCTACTCAAACCCTTAAGCTTCCCGCACCAACCCACCAGTTCATTTCTAGTCGCCATTCTAACTTAGTCCATAGTCTCGATGCACCTTTTAATTAATATTCTGTTGTGTTTTTTTTTTCTATATTATAACAGTGATTTTTCTTCAAACGATTATAATTTTTTTGTTGTAGTTTCTAATTTAAAAATTTAAAGCCGTAGTGACTTGTAATTTTCTGCCACTATGTGCATTCGTGTTATTGTTTAAACTTAATATTATGTAGAATAATGGCAAGCAATTGCTTTTTTCTGTTTTTTTTATATTTATATAATGAAACTGAATAGTTTCATAGCACTCTTCGGTATACACTATTATTTTGAACAATGTTAAATTTATTTTATAATTTGAATTTATTATATGAACATACTAAACAGTAAACATACATAATGCATAATGCAAATGTTTAGATTATTACTCACTTTTGATATAACAAAAGAAATGTGGAGTCATTAATATAACTGTAACAAATTAATAAAAGACTATGTTATTCGGTTAGATTGGATTTTTCATTTGATACATTATACAAATAAAAACTCAAGCAACAATTGGTACAACTCATATGAGACAAATTCTACATATTATTCATATAAATAACAACAAATAACAGATTCATTTACGAATAATACTTACCTTTTATTTCTGCTTTAGAGATTTGCGTATAAATTGAATAAAAAATACCTGCCAGTAATTTTGATATTAAATGAATAAATAAATAGTATATACTGTTTGTAATCAATCCATATACAACTGGTATTTTTGTCGGTGAAGTGGGATTCGATGAAATAGGATTCGGTGAAATGGGAGAAAACGCTTTAATCGTGGTAACGATGATCATTAGCTACTGCCGATGATTGTCAACCAATAATAAAATGTATATCGATCGACTGGGGGGCGGGGGGTCAGACGCTGATCGAAGGCTCAGTCTTCGTGGGTAAAAGTGGTTTTATCTTAACCTGACTATTATAGAACTGAAGATCTAGAGCACCTATAGATTAAAAGTTAATTTACGATTTTTTCAAGTAAAGTCGCATTACATATCACTCCCGATATCAATCTTTATTTTTTCATGACTTATATATTGTCAGGTGATCTGGGGTATTCCGTTTTCCATGACCAATTTTTAAAGTCACACTATCAAACTTTCGATGTTAAGCCTTGTATTACATTAAAAATTAACTTACCCATTTCTCTGTGTCCAGCATCATCAAGCACATTATTGCCAATCTTTTCCATCGCGTATTCTTTAAATGTCTCGTATGAATCTGGAATATTCAATTTTTTATAATAATGATCCACAAATGTGAATTACCGCACAATTTATCAAAAAAAAAAAGCTTATAAAAATATATTTATTATGCACGTAGATGCGTTATCACGTGAAAAGGAGGTATTGCTAATCAATATTGTAACGAAATCTGTATTTTATTTAAAAACAGGCGCCTGATACTCTTTTAATTTATATAATATTACCACTCCAAATTACTTACCAAAATCTTTCACAAAACAGTAATTTAAAAGTCCATGAGCCGTACCTGTATACATACAATAGAATAATAATTAATAATTACCATAGGTTTATTATAAGCTCCTAAGTTAAACGCAGATTTATCGAAGGCTTCAAATATTCGATATTAATGAGTATTTGGTAAAATATATATTTTAAAATATTGTCATTAAATAGTTTTACCTGTTTTATCTGGTTAAATATAAAAAGAAATTTTAATATCTTGATCTGATAAATACATAAAATTTAAAAATCAGCACACCCAAATTTGTTCATTTCATAAATGTATACTTACATACAAACCCAACTTTTAGTAAGATATCTATTTTTCATTTTCCAAAATTAAAAATATATATATAGGTACATATTACAATATTAACAAACAAACAATTTATTAAAATTAAAAAATAATCTAAAAATAATTGAAGCTAATTATAACTAAATTCTCGTAAAGCTTATCACTACAACGGGCGTGTTTTTAGAAACAACAGTAGGTAGTTCAAAAGTAGAAGTAGTATAGGTATCTAAAAACAATGAATAAAAATAGATGGTTACATTTTGGCTAAGGTGGGCTTGGCTAGTTAAAAAGTTATTTTTTTTAAAACTATTTAGCTTAAGTAGTTAGTTCATTTTCTAATCAACTTATGAATATTTTTTTAAAAGCCCTCTAGCTGAGGTTTTATTATTTAAGCGACCTAAAGGTCTTTATAAATATGTTTACCAATTATATATATATATTACATACTAGATATAAATTATATATACTTAACACTTTGATGGAGTCACTTCCAATGAAGTGGCTTCTGCCTAATATAAACTTAAAATAATCTTAAACTAAGTCATATGGATTTAGACACTTATGTCGTCTAATGTCCTTGGAGTTATCGAATAATTGGATGGCCAATGAATTGATATAGTGATCCAGACTCCAGTGGCGGATCCAGGAGGAGGGCAAAGGGGACATTTGCCCTCCCCCCAATTTTTTCCATATTAAATTATTGAATTTGTTAACTGGTAACTTCTAACTTATCGATACTGTGTTCTCTTAACATAACTTGAGTTAATTATTTTCATTAACTAACCCACCTTAGCATTTTGGTACAAAATAAAGCTTTAAATTGTAGTTGAGAATTGAAATATTATAAAAGTAGGTATACCTTACACTTTATTTAAGTCAATTTATCGTGGTTATGTTATTTATAATTACACAAATTAATTGCAAAATGTATGAACTGTATAATTTATTAATATGAAATCCCTTACCCCAGCAGTCTGAAATATAAAAAATTATTGCATTAAATATATTATTGGATATTTAAAATTGACATGTCATTGATTGGATATTATGTACATATAACTTATAGTTTATACTACATAGGTAAATTATGATAGGTACATTATAATTATAAATATAGTCGTATATATATATGTCGTAGTCACTTCGTGAAATCGATATTTTCATGAAAAGATGACTATTTCATGAAATGGAAACGGATATTTTACACTTCATGAAATTCATAAATATTTCACGAAATGGTCTCTTTTTCATGAAATGGTCACTCAAATTTAACATCGTGTAATTTATTTCGCAATCTGGTCGTTCACTTTGTGTACTGGAATACAAAATTCATTGCACATGTCATATTTGATTACCTATATCCATTATTATTTATTTAATGTATTTATTAAGTATACTTATTTATGAGTTCTACAGTACCATAAGTATAGATATTATAAAGATAAATTTAGGTTATTTTATCTAAATGTAATTTATATTATTACCTATACATAGTATATTTATAACTATTTATATCATATTAATATTTTGTTCATATTATAATCATTTTTTTGTTAAAACATAATTATAGTTATTGTATAAGGATTAACATAATATTATAGGTACACTAAGAATTTGTTATTAGAACAAGGGCAATAAAAAATTAACGTGATTGTAACGAAACGTAACGAACCTATTGGTTATTATAAGTATTATTTTCCACGTTCTTAAAATAAGTTACCTATGATTTATGAATGTACAATATATGACAAAAACAAGGGGCTAGGAAATATACAAAATCAATCAAATTTATTTAGGATTCCGAAATTTTTAGATAATAAATAATAATCAACAATATTATATTTAAGATCCCAGGAATTAATACTTATACATTTTGTCCATGTATAACATTAAGGCATTTACAATGTACCTATTGTACCTACTACTTATTAGTTGTTACGGACTGATTTTGTAATTATTTAAAAAAAAAAAAGTAACGTTATTTTTAACTCTCAACTTTTTGAATAAAAAAGTTAAGTAAAGTGATAAAAATAATGTCGGGTAACGTGAATGTAATTTAAATAAAAATATTTATCGACTCAATCGTTCGGCTGTATAGTGTTATGGTTTTTTTTACAAGGCTTATCCAAATAATATTTGTCCATTTTTTTTATTAAATTCATCCATTACGTAGTGGCTAGAGACATGTAGATTGTAGAACAAAAACCTTTAGAGTAGAATGTGATCGAATGATCCACACAGGCTACACAGCAACTATACACTGATTTAACATCAAGGTAATATCAAAAAGCTAATATGACATTATGATTATGACTTATATCAAAACCAATAATTAATATCATCTACACATTTCAGATAGTCTGGCAATTAGTTAGGTATAATAGTCATATAGAATACAGATTATATTTATTGTATTTGACATCGGCACGTGGTTTATAGATTTCATCAAACTATAGACGTATGCGATAAATGTTGTATTTCAGTACACAGAGTAAACGACCAGATTGTGAAAAAAATTACACGATGCTAAATTGTAGTGACCACTTAATGAAAAAGTGACCATTTTCTGAAATACTTTCGAATTTCACGAAGCGTAAAATATCGGTTTCCATTTCATGAAATGGTCATCTTCAAACGGCATGTATATCTTAATTTTGGTACTAAATAAAACATGAGATTCTAGTTAAAATATCATAAAGGTAATTTTAGTACTTATAGTACGTACGTCCTACATGCATTTAATCATACTTTATCAAGGTAACATACAAATAAATTGTAAAATGTATTAACAATATAATTTACTAATATGACGTACCACGTTCCTTTGTATCGAAACCTGAAAAATCAAAAAATCTGCATTAATCAAATTATTGGATATTCAAAATTGTCAAATGCCATTGATTGGATATTAATTATTAGTATATTACATACATTATAGTATTATGTATTATGTATACCTACCTATATTGTATACATTATCTATATATATATATATATAATATATATAAATGGATGTTTGTCTTTTTCTTAGCTAATGACTGAATACTACAGAACTGTTTTTAATAAAAGTTATATCAATAGATTCCCTGACCCTGGGAGAATGTTCAATGCGTATTTTTTTAACCCACATAGGTAGCTGAAGGGTAGCTCAGTGATAAATTTTATTTTGGACCCCACAAATCAAATTTTTTTTATTAAGGTTAATATATGGTTTATAGGGTTACCTTTGGTTACATATTACTAACTAGATAATATCGTCCCCGTTCATGCAAAACACACCAAGTCCAAAAACATGAATCAGCTTTTGAAATTTTTTCAAACTTTAAATATATACCATATGTAACCAAATTTTTTTCTTTCTTTTTTTAATTGAGTTTCCCTTAAGGGAAGTAGCGGTTAATGAGTAGTTGTAAATAATATGACACTGTGCAATTTATAGCTCTTATTATAATTGTTAAAATACAAATTTCTAAGTCGATTTTTGGACTTAGTGTACTTTGCATGAACGGGGACGATATATAAAACAAAGTGGGGTTAGTTACACCATTTATAACTCAAGAACAGCTAGACCAATAGAATAAAAACACCTATTACAAAATTGAAAAATGACAATATTTAAGAGGGAAAGACGGTAAGTTTTTAAAAAAAAAATATAAATTTTGAAAAGCTAATGGTCATTTAAAAATGTTGAGATCTTTGTTATTTTTTAATGATATAATGAACGTTATATTGGGAATAATGGAAAAAACGCACCGTCTTGCCCTCGGAAATATATTGTCACAATTCAATTTTATAATGGGTAGGTACCTACTTTTACTCTAGAACCAAAATTGAGTGAGTTATACTCAGACTGCGTAAACGCGTTTTGTGTATATCGTACGTGTCGCATTCACGGTTACGAGTAAATGAGTTTATATAGGAAGTTTACCGATCCGTTTACGAAGGACGAGTAAAAACCAAGGTGTTTTGATACGCGCCTTGTTAAAAACGTATACGTTTTGACGAATAGTGATATGGTGGCGAGGTGGCCAAACCCATTCGTTTTTAACCCGTGTTAAATTAATATCTGATTATTTAATTTTGCATCAGAACGCGGCCCGCGGAGCCTTTCAATGCGAGCGACCAATGGACATCTCGAACCGTCTTCAAGCCGGCCCTGCGTGTCACACAATTTGAATACCAATGCCACCAGAACCACTTTTAACTTATGTGGCTGGAGCTACTTGGAATTCTAAAAACTCTCTAGAGCATACAGCTGTAACGCATGATTTCAAATATCAACGGTGGAGCAGCGATTTATGAGCTTTCACGTCCGGCGTTGCCTTTAGTGTTAAAATCGATTAAATGATAATTTATTATTGGTGCTACTTGGCCCACGGCTCCTAGCTGATACCGGGCACACATTTTTTTATAATAACGTAGGTAATGATAATAATACTCCACCTGCAGGTGGAGCCGTGGTTACATCCTGTGCGTAAGTGCGTTTCCCTAGCTAAAATTCGATTTTACGAAACAGCTAGAATATTACAGATATCCTATAAATCTCAAAGTTAATTAAATGCATTTCCAAAATAAAGCTTTAAATTATAATTTAAATATCATACAGGTATGCCTAATACCTTTATAAATCTAAGTCACTTTATCAATGCTATGTTATTTATTGTTAAACAAATAAATTTTACAATGTATTAACTAGGTATATAATTTACTATTGTGAAGTCCTTACCTTCGGATACTAAAAAATAAAAATAAAATGCATTATATAATTTATTATTGGATTTTTAAAATGGATGAATGTCGTTGATTTGATATTGCACACATTATACTACACAAATTAGGTATATAATATAAATATCGTCGTATAGAGATCTTAATTTTGGTACAAAATAAAGCTTAAAATTATAGTTAAAATATCTTGAAGGTATTCCCTGTAGGTACCTTATACCTACATACATTTCAGTCACTTTATCATTGCTCCCTATGTTAGTTACTGTTATATAGATAAATATTGCAAATGTATTAACTATATTATGTCTTACTTACCTATTTGAAGTCCCTTAGTCTCGGGCTCAGGCACTGAAAAATTAAAAATACTACATTAAATAATTGATTGGGTTTGTAAAATGGACAAATTTCATTGATTGAATATTGCAGGCATTACAATTTATATTTCATAAATGAGGTATATAATATGAATATTATCCATAGGCGCAAATAGAAGGGGCTTAGGGGGTATTAACACCCCAAATTTTAAAACTAGCCCCCTCTAATAATTTATATATTTATGTATCAAAACTTCTCCTTAAAACAAGAAAAAAAAAACAAAAACAGTTTATCATCAGACATGAGGGTATCAGAGTATAATGAATGAAACAATGAACTCGACTATTATCATTTGATCGAATTCAAATCTATTTAGAACATTAATCATTATAATGATAATTAAATTCCCAATGTATCTACTAAACCCGGTCGTTATGGTCGATTATATTATTATCAGCTATCACGTTCAGCAGCGAATCAGCTCTGCGACAATAGTATCGTGATTATTGACTAATATGAACATTCTCATGCCCACATCTAATTCGGACAAAAAGCTAATTACGATATACGAATCACTTGTCAGTTGGTGTTCTGGTGTTCATTTATGAGTTCCAAGTTTCAAACAGTCCGCATAATCGTGTATGCCGTATGGTGTTATATTATACTATACATTAAGTATAATATCCTATACAGGATGTAACAGATAGAACTTACTTTTAGAATAACTTTTGTTCTAATCAATATTTAAAATGTTTTTTATATACAATTTATAGTCAATTGCGCTACACATATTATATTATGCAAAAAATTATTTTTATTTTTAAACATTGAAAACAAAAAATTTAAAATTTGAATTAAATTTTTTGGATATATTCAAAATAGCCAATTTGTGAATCTGATTATAAGAACAATTTTGATAGTAAAAACATTTATAATAGCCAATTTGTGAATCTGATTATAAGAACAATTTTGATAGTAAAAACATTTATCTAAGTCAAGTAGTTTATTTTTTAGAATTTTTGAAATATCAATATTTTTTTGATTAGATGAATTTGGAACGTATACATAAGTTATTACCTATATAATAACTTTTTTCAAAATATTTTTTTTGGCAATTCGCTGACATGAGTATATTAATTCTTAAATTATTTACTAATCATATAATTTTAACAATTTTCGTCATATGTTTTTTTTTTCGTCAGGTTTTTCTGTTATACCTACTAATATTTATTTGTCATTTTTTTTTAATAAAATATAAAAAAGTAGTTTTCAATTTTTAATAAATTAAAATTGACTGTTGTATTCATTTTTATAAAATGTACCTAATACACTATAAGTATTCAGTGTTAAATTGTCATAAAACATTTTTGCTAGAAAAAATCATAAATGCCTTATAGTTATAATTTAATTTAAATGTCCAAAAAATGCAGAGCATAAGCACCTTCAGTTTTTTTTTATTTACATTGCACCTATGATATTATCGTGTAGATATATTAATTTTGGTATAGAAAATAAAGCATTAAATTATAGTTAAAATATCATAAAGATTATTCCTAAGGCATTCCTAGTAGGTACCACGTACCTAAACAGTAAACACATGTCACTATGCCAGTCACTGTATGATCGTTACCTATGAAATTTACTGTTATACAGATACGTTGTAAACAGGGCCGTCCTTTGGAGGGGGGCTTGGGGGGGTATCTCACCCCCCACTCCAAGATTTTTTTTAAATATTTAGTCGGCAAATTTGGCACTTGGTCAATGTTTTTGGCAATTCGGCATCGTCAGTATTTAATAGTATTTTCATTATTTTCAAAAAATATTTGTATATTATATATTTGATAATTGATTAAAACGACGTCAACGACATTTCGAATACACCGAATTCCAAAAATAAACGAGTTTATCTACTATCAGTGTATTGCGCGACTGTACAACACGTAACCCGTAGCCCGTAGGTATTCTATTGACTTATTCTTAGTGTTATAAAATATTTGCAATTTTAACTATTTCAGTCGATAGTTGTCGTCTATTCGACTATTCGTCTAAGGTAAGCGGTAACATCTTGTTCTGTAGGTACTATATAGACATCAACTCGCTATAATTTTAATATTGCCTATATGTTTTTTTTTTCATATTATTCATAAGTCTTAACATATTTGCATATTTATGCTATTTTAATAATTATGAACATTGACAATAAAAATGAAAAATATGTGTAGGACACAAAACTAAAATCATTTTTCTTCGTTTAAATATCTAATTTCGTCCAAATTTGAACATAAAATAACTATAAAAACTGTTTTTTTTTAAATATTTTTTTCATTTTTCGGTTAGCTACCTAACCTAATTACGTGGAACCCTGTCTTACATTTTTTCAATCTTAAGCTATAAAAGTTAATCCTTTTACACATTTTTTAATTTTTAATTTTTAATTTGATATATTTTGTCAAAATTTGAAATTAAATTGCTTACAAAAAATTTGTGCCCATGTATTTTTAATATTTTTTAACTGCCGTTGTAACAATATATTAAGAGCATATTGTATTAAATGTTCACGCTTTTTGACCCAACGAATACAATTTAATTGATATTTATAGAAAAATAACCAAAAAAATTGGAAACTGAAAATATCCGTAAACAATTAGACAAAACAAATCAAAATATATTTTAAATGTTATGACGTAAAGAAAATTCTAATATAAACATTCAATGAAAAATACATGTACCTACAGTCATTTGTTTTAAAGTTACACTAAAAACCAAGATCGATTTTGTCGAAAACTGATTTTGCGTAAACATACTCGTTTTTCCTTAAATCGTTTTGTTTTTCTCGGATTTTTTTACTTTTAACCCTCCGGAGTCCGGAGTACCACTAGATTCACTTTCCCATCAGAAAAGATACTTTTGAAGAAATTCTAAGCATTTTTACTGTCTTAAAAAGCGATTACAATAAAAAATAATAAACAAATAAAAACACATACATCATTACAAAATCAATGAATCGCTCCGCTCAGAACCTAAAATAATGCTATTTTTTTCTTTTATTGGTCTTAAACTATCGGGAACTATGGCCATTAGCATTTCGTGGGGGGAGGGGGATTACTGTTGGTTGGATGAGGAACACATGTGTATATGGGGTGAGAATTCGTCCCTGATTGTAAAATGTATTAACTTAATTATAATTTACTAATGTGAAGTCCCTTACCCACACGCTTGGATACTGAAAAATTATAAATACTGCATTAAAAAATTATTGGATTTTTAAAATGGACGGATTTCATTAAATAATAAAAATTATATAATTGATTTTTTTTAAATAATTAAAATTTTTATTAGTTACTGTTGATAGATAAATTTAAAATGTGTTATCTATATTATAACTTATTAATGTGAGATCCCCCAACCACGGGTTCGGGTACTGAAAAATTATAAATACTGCATTAAATAAATTATTGGATTTGCAAAATGGACGAATTTCATTGATTGAATATTGCACATAATATTATATTAAATAAATTAGGTATGTATTAAAAAAAAACTTCATAAAGATATTATCTTAATTTTGGTACAAAAAAAAAAATTTGAAGGTACGTCATATATGCTTGAAAGTACCAACAAACATTTCAATCACTTTATCATCGTTACCTATATTAGTTACTGTTAAATACTTAGGTATATAGATAAATAAAATTGTAAAACGTATTAACTATTTAATAACTTACTACTGTGAGGTTCCTTATCATCGGGCTTGGATACTGAAAAATTAAAAATATTGCATTAAAGGCCCGGGGCCATGGCCACTCTACCATCTCAATCCTAATAAGTGGGTTGTGGTTATATACTATAGTCACTTATTTTCAAAAGGAAAAGTATGTAGGTAAATTAAAATAAACTATCAACACCTACATGCACATTTTAATGATTTCCATTCATACATTTTTTGTTAAATTTTTAGCATATAAAATATAAAATAATTGTTAGTTGTTACCTTCCGCTACTCCATTACAGAATATTATAATATCAAATATCACTGTTAATATTGTTAAAAGTTTATATGAAACCATAGCTATTATTCAGACTAGTACAAAGAACGAGTGTAAGCTTTTCCTTGCAATGTATGTACATTGTACGTAATGTGATTAGATTCTTAATACAGAATAAGACAATAAAGGTTCTATGTCATATACTACAAAGCAGTGCCTACCTATTTACTTAGGTGTTTATGCATACAAACAACTAAGTAAACATTTTATATAATTTTTTCTTGAACATATTATACTTGAAGCTATATAAAAAAATTATAAGTTTTAGCGGTACACGTCTTACAGTGAGGTAAAATAAAATAATATATTAAAACTAAACACGTTTTTTGGACTACACCGTTATATCCACTGTATTTTATTAAAATTATTACTTAGATCAAACGTTTGTATATATCGTTTAGCTTTAACTAATAACCAATAAATAATGACGAAAATGGGGTAAGTTTACCGAAAACTTTATGTGGGAAACACTGCAAAAAGGAATTTTTCCCTGATTTCTAGGAACATAATATGTAGGCCCCTATCGGCGCACAAAAAATGGCTAATAGGAGGGGGGGGGCAGTTAAACTACTATATAATAACACAGTTATAATACAAGAATAAATGTTTAAAAAAATTGTTTAAAGAAAATATATCGAGTATGTATATATTAAAGCAGGGCTTGAAACCGAAAATATTTTTTTCGATTTAAATTTCGGTTTCGGTTATCGGTATTGATTTTTTCCGATTTCGGTTTCGGATACCGTGGTATTGATTTTTTCCGATTTCGATTTCAGTTTCAATATCGGTTTCAAACCCAAGATTATTATTATATTATTATAATAATTAATAATTTATAATGACATATATACTCGCGTACTCGCCAATCAACACTCATCTCGTGGCGTACGATTTAGCGTCTGGTTGTCCCACAAGTAGATAGAATAATAATATAATTGATTACAAATACTATAATATCAATGACAATATTTTCACTAGTATGATTATATAGTTATGAGTCATAACTTATGACGTATATAGTTAGCCACTCCACTTCATAACACAATTTCCTAATGATTTGTAATCTATTTTTTTTTTATTTGTAACCAATTTTTCAGAATTTGTAACTTCATCGTTTATAAGTTAAAACTATTTTGTAATTATTTGAAAAATATACTCAACAGTAGGCAGGATTTTACATTTAATTCGAAAATGTCGATGGCTTAGTGCACATCACTTGTTATAAGTCTATTTTTTCCAAAATTCACTTTTCGGTACCAATATATAGAAAATTAAATTTTTAATTACTCTTTATTTTTTATACAAGGCTTTTGAATCAGTAATTCATGTGATATTTACTATTTTTACTTATCATGAATGGCATTTAGCCGTTTTTATTTTTGACTCCATGTATTAAGTCCTAGTTAATAAATAATAGGTCTATACCATAAAATTTTGTTTGGAGTTATTATGATTTCAAATTAATAAAATTTCACACATCTCACTTCACATCAAGTATGAAAAAATACTAAATAATTCTTTTATATTATTTTATCTAGACAAATATCTTAACTTGATAAATAACTAAAAAAAACTGTGTTTATATCATTTTTGGAATTTTTAGGTTACATTTTTGAACTACTTACATGGAACCTCTTTTTAAATTTTAAATTCTTAGCTATAATATATTGAACATTTTATACATTTTTAAGTGCAAAATAATTTACAAGTACATTTTCAATTTGATAAACGTGATTTACCTAACGCGAGATCAAATATCATAGAAGTATAGAATATAATAGAAACGACACTCAAACCGCGATCGATCTGTTCACGTGTCCAATTTTTTTTTACAATAATAATTTTTTTAAATTCCATATTATGATGTTGTAATAAATAATCATAACTTATAATGTATTAACTATTTAATATTGATTGCTCTGTATGGTAGAACAATTTTACATAAACACGATATTTATTATTTACTACCATATTATGCAGTATAAATATTATACTATTCATAGTTTTCCACCAGACATTCAATTAGGTATATACTTAAAATATTTCTTATGTATAGAGCTTTTTAAATGTTAGATATTAATGTTATAATTTTTCGATATCCGTTCCGGATATTGGTGTTTTTTTTCGGATTTCGTTTTCGGTATCGAATATCGGTAATTAATTATTTCGATTTTGTTTTCGGTTTCGGATATCGATTTCGGTTTTTAACGGTTTTAACCGGTATTAAAAATCGCTATCGAATATAGGTTTCAAGCCCTGCATTAATTAAAGAGCAACACTCCTCTTTTATTTGTATTGTTTAACACTTGGCCAGTTCCTGAATGAGTCATAAACTAGACTTGGCTGCAATGTAGATACCACTACTATGATCCGCTGTCCTTTTTTGAGAAGAAATCTGAACCTTTTTCTTTTTTCTAAGTTCTCTTCTCCCCATCATCCACGTAAGTCATAAGTGAGTACATTCGATAATGATGTTTTACTGGCCAATACAAATAAAAGAGGAGTGTTGCTCTTTCATTTAGAAGTGCAGTGAGGATATGAATTAAAAAATAACAGACTTAGCCACAATGTAGATGTCACTACTTTGATAGGCCGACTTTTTTGGGAGGGAGTTTGGAACTTGGCCTTTTTTCACTGTTATGTTTTTGTTGGGGATATTGATAACCGACAAGTATATTCCATGACGTGTGACAATGGAAGAAATGTCGTAGAAATGATTCGAATATTCAATGATACTATTGAAGATGACTTACCCAACGCAGATAATTTACCTCGTGAAGATGATTTACAAGGTGAAGGTGATTAATTTAATGAACATTTTGAGGACAGTGAACACACAGGTAGGAAATTGTCTCTAGATTTAAAATTTTTATATATTTGGGGTTTTTAATTTTATAATGTTTTTCTTTAGATGGTCAAGATAATTTATCTGAGTCTACAATTCAAGCTATTTTAACAGATACAAGGATTGATTTAAATGATAATAATAATTTGGAACAAGAACTCTGTGTAACACTTGAAATAGAAAATGAGCAATATTTGACACAATGTGTTTGTTCTGGTGTACATACGTGTCAATTTCCATTCATACATTTTTTGTTAAATTTTTAGCATATAAAATATAATAAGTAGTTAGTTACAAAAATAATATTTTTATGTACAAGTATTACATCGTGAATAATAGGACCTATTTAATAAGCTTTAACTTTTATAATAGCTACAATTATTTACATAATATAATATTAGTGATGTTTTTATTAATTAATATGCATTTTTATATTTTAATGTAATTATAAAATAATTGTTAGTTGTTACCTTCCTCTTCTCCATTACAGAATATTACAATATCAAATATCACTGTTAATATTGTTAAAAGTTTATATGAAACCATAGCTATTATTCAGACTAGTACAAAGAACGAGTGTAAGCTTTTCCTTGCAATGTATGTACGTAATGTGATTAGATTCTTAATACAGAATAAGACAATAGAGGTTCTATGTCATATACTACAAAGAAGTGCCTACCTATTTACTTAGGTGTTTATGCATACAAACAACTAAGTAAACATTTTATATAATTTTTTTTTGAACATATTATACTTGAAGCTATATAAAAAAATTATAAGTTTTAGCGGTACACGTTAATACGTCTTACAGTGAGGTAAAATAAAATAATACATTAAAACTAAACACGATTTTTGGATTACACTGTTATATCCACTGTATTTTATTAAAATTATTAATTACTTAGATCAAACGTTTGTATATATCGTTTAGCTTTAACTAATAACCAATAAATAATGACGAAAATGGGGTAAGTTTACCGAAAACTTTATGTGGGAAACACTGCAAAAAGGAATTTTCCCCTGATTTCTAGGAACATAATATGTAGGCCCCTATCGGCGCACAAAAAACGGCTAATAGGAGGGGGGGCAGTTAAACTACTATATAATAACACAGTTATAATACAAGAATAAATGTTTAAAAAAAATTGTTTAAAGAAAATATATCGAGTATGTATATTAAAGCAGGGCATGAAACCGAAAATATTTTTTTCGATTTAAATTTCGGTTTCGGTTATCGGTATTGATTTTTTCCGATTTCGGTTTTGGATACCGGTATTGATTTTTTCCGATTTCGATTTCAGTTTCAATATCGGTTTCAAACCCAAGATTATTATTATATTATTATAATAATTAATAATTTATAATGACATATATACTCGCGTACTCGCCAATCAACACTCATCTCGTGGCGTACGATTTAGCGTCTGGTTGTCCCACAAGTAGATAGAATAATAATATAATTGATTACAAATACTATAATATCAATGACAATATTTTCACTAGTATGATTATATAGTTATGAGTCATAACTTATGACGTATATAGTTAGCCACTCCACTTCATAACACAATTTCCAAATGATTTGTAACCTATTTTTTTTTGATTTGTAACCAATTTTTCAGAATTTGTAACTTCATCGTTTATAAGTTAAAACTGTTTTGTAATTATTTGAAAAATATACTCAACAGTAGGCAGGATTTTACATTTAATTCGAAAATGTCGATGGCTTAGTGCACACGACTTGTTATAAGTCTATTTCAAAATCTAGATAATTATGTTACGATTTATCTAATGTTTATCTTAGATAAAAAATGGGCTTATCTAGATAAATATTATAGTGCTTCTACAAAATTATAAAACCAATGTTACTAAAATTCTAATATAATATAAATTATTTATAAAATTAGAAGAATATATTTCTTGTTATTATTGCCAACGACGGTGTTACGATAATAAGAGAACCTGCATACGGGTTTGCGCTATACATCGTTCTCTACTAGCCATAATAATGAGCATATTAAAATTAATTAGGTATAGGTTTATTTCCAGATCCATTTTAAAAATAAATTAAAATTGACTTCGTAGAACTGTATTTCAAAGGCTCAATCCGTTGTTATTTTAAAAATTATGTCATTATATTGATATAAATCTAATATTACAAAAATACTAAAAAACAATAAAAATAGGTTAGTGTAAAAAAATGATATTTATCTAGATAAATGTATTGTTGTATTTATCTTTATCTAGATAAATTACATTTATGTTATCTTTATTTTTATCTAGATAATATTTTGTTAAAATTATCTTATCTTATCCAGATATTTTTTTAGTTATCTATTCCCAACTGTTCCCAACTATTCTCAACAAATTTTACCGACTCAGTAACAATATTGAACATTTTGAAGTCCTCCCATTTTGAAATGTAACGATATTAAGGGCTTATTTTCTTACAGCGTCCTGATTAAGCTACTCGAGAATAATCCATGTTTAAAATTTCAAAAGTTTATCTCAAGATGAAACAGAGATATATGGGTTAGACGAACTGGGCGAATTGGTTCGTGTCAAGATACACTAGCATTGCTGGAACTTGGCCTGGCGCACTACCGTATACGCTCAGATACGTATATACAAGGGTGGCTTATACGTATAAGGATTTTCCCTGTGGGCCCCCGTCCATGTTTATGTTGGGGGGCCCACTCGGGTCTACACATTGTTTTTTTGCAGAATTTACAATTCTTGTAAAAAGTTTTAATAAATAGATGATTGGAAAGTTTTCACATGGATGATTTAAATGCTCAGTTTTAAAAAGTTCTATAAAAGAGTTTAATATTTTGTCTTTTAAGGCAAAGTCAGAAAAATTGTCTTGAAATAAAATTTCAAGTTTACAAATAAATATAAAAAAAATCATCATTTGGCATTCTCAAACTACCAAATAGAGATTTGTCAGTTTGATATGCCTTAAAGTAGCAGTATAAGTTATTTTCATCCAACGCTTGATGGGCCATACTATAATTTTCACACACTTCACAGGTATGTTTAGTCAGACACTTCTTTATTAAAAAACCACATTTATATTTTATTATATTTTTACTGACTAAAGATAATGAACCTCCCCTAAAATCTAAATCATTCTGTGAAATTGAAATATCAGTGTTAGATGGTCTAGTATTGTTGTCCAAAACATTATTCACACCAACATTATTTACATCTTTTAATTGGGCTAAAATAATAGAAAAATCATCAGCACAGTTTTCTGCACCACTATGAACAAGAAAACAACAGGTAAATAACTTTTTAAAGGCTCTAGTAAATTGAATTGGTGTAGGTGTTATGCAGTCTCCAGATTGTTTTCTCATCGATCCAAAAAAATGTTCTAAACAATCTTGACTTATTCTTCTTGTGTATATAAATTTAAAGTTATTTTCTTTTAAAATTCCCCATAAAAGAACCCTATTAAAGAACTAATACCGATTAACCACGAATTTACAAATTTAATGTTATTAGTAACATCTTTTTCACCTATTATTTTGTTTTGTTATCAATATATCAATGTATATTGTATACAATATACATTATCATTTATCATCATTCCCTCATAACATTAGGTACATTATTTATAAATAGAATTTTTAATTTCGATGTTACTAGGTGATAAATCATCTTCAGATCTTCTATACCTACGGTGTATAATAATATTACATTTTTTAGTTTACCCGCCAATTATTTATTTTGAAATTATCAAAACTGTGGTCTGCCAGCTCCGATTGCTGATAAAATAGTTGTATTCTGTGATAAAGCTTGCTTTCCCTACTTGTTATCTTCTTTACCGTGACCTATATTTAATTTAACTTTTAAATATTTTGTTGTGTAGGTATTTGAATGTGTCATTAAATGGGTGAAACACGATTTAGATCAAAGAAAAGATTTGTTGCCAGAATTAATGGAACATGTACGTTTGCCACTATTAAGGCCTGATATTTTAGATAATATAGCTGAAGAACCTCTTCTAAATAATAGTCCTAAATGTATGTTTATTTTTATTTTTATTAGCTTCCCACCAAAAGTTATAATAGCTCAACAATTAAAATTTATGTTATTTTCATAAATATGCCATTGTTATGATATTATATATTTTATTAATTATTATTGGTAATTATGTTTTTAGGTAAAGACTATGTATATGAAGCAATACGTTTTAATCTAAAAAAATCTTTCTAGCATTTCTCCATTCCAAAAACAATTAGATGTAAACCTAGACAGTTTGGTGGTTCACAAAAAGTATGGTTTCTTTTTAATTAATATTTCTTCATAATTATTTTGTCCATTTTATCAGGTTATTCTATTGTTTAATCGGTCTGATACATTGCCAAGTGTCGTACACAATGGTATGACCCAAAAACCAAGCTACAAAAGAATGCACCGGGGATGAATGATAGTCGACAGATGGCTGGTCTAGGTGTAATAAGAGATCAATTTGTGTTTGCTCTGGGAGGAGTAAATGGATCAAGTTCTAAATCTGTTAGTATGCTTGACGTATCTGCACAACCGCCCACTTGGGTTCCAATGGTCGAATTGTTAGTTGAACGAGAACGATTAGTAGTCGGTGTATTAGATGATCGCATATATGCTGTAAGTTATATCAATATATTACTTATTTTATATTATAATTATATATTATAACGAGACGGGAAGGCACCAGTGGATTAAACAGTGTAGAGGTATTTGATGTCAGTATTCAAAAATGGAGAATGATAACTAGTATGTCTTTTAATAAATGGGATTTGGGCGTTGGTGTACTCAACAATCGTTTATACGCGGTGAATAATTATTTTATTTCGTTGTTTTTAATTTGTAATACATTTCATTTAATTGCCTAAACTGTGTAGATTGGAGGTGGTGATAAAACTGTTACGAGTTCTGTTGAATATTACGATCCTACACTTGACACGTGGACACCAGTTTCAAATATGTCCACAAGTCGTCAACGCGTTGG
>NC_042494.1:153337198-153338039 GCF_005508785.2 Acyrthosiphon pisum
TGTAGGAGTCTTGGACGGTGTTCTTTATGCTGTTGGTGGCTTTTATGGATCAACCAATCTTAAAAGTGTTGAGGCTTATAGACCAAGTGAAGGGGTTTGGTCTTCTATTGTTGATATGCACATTTGCCGAAGGAACCCTGGCGAATAAAATAATAATTTTTTTTTTAGGATTAACTTTAAAAATATAATAGATTTATATAAATTACAATATATTTTATATAGGTGTAGTAGCATTGGATGGTTTATTGTATGTTTTTGGCGGAGAAATAGAATCTACTAATCTTCATACTGTAGTAATTTATGACCCCCGCACCAATACTTGGACGATGGAGAAACTGTCAGGAAGTGGCGAAACATTTTATGGAGCAGAAGTCGTTGATAGACCACCAGATTATAATTAATCAGCAATCAGAATGGTCTTATTGTTGGTAGTGATATGGATATATTTATGTGTACTTAATTTATAATTAAATGTGTATATAGTATAATACATTTTTCTTTTTGTGAATGTTTTATAAAATTTTTTTTTATAATTTAAATTGATTACTTACAACTTAAATAAATAAGCTCTAAAGTTAATTATATTTCAGTAAAATCAGCAAAATTTTATGTAATTTACTATTTATAATTTATATTATATCTTTTAGATTCCGTATGGAGTGATGAATTTATTGATTTTTCAATGATTTCTTTTTTTGTGTGTGTTTGTGTACACGGTATCCATAAGTACTTGAAATTCCCACCTAATATTCATTTTGTAATTTCATATTCATGATAAAATGTTCATAATATTTCGACTCTTTTCAATTTTATTAGTTTTTTTTTGTTATACATGTCAGAA
>NC_042494.1:153350507-153351499 GCF_005508785.2 Acyrthosiphon pisum
AACTAACAAAAAATGAAAACTGACAATGTCCGTAAAGAGCTCAAAATAATGTCAAAATATTTTGAAAATTTTATCGTGTATAGAAAATGGAAATGTAAACATTCAGTCAAAATTTCATGCATCCACGGTCATTTTTTTTAAAGTTACACCAAAAACCAAAATCGATTTTCTCGAAAACAGATTTTGCGTAAAAATTCCCGTTTTTCCTTAATTTTTCTTTTGTTTTTCCCGGCGCTTTTGAAAACTACTGGGAAATTTAAATTTTGACCTCCCCAATGCACCAACGATATTCACTTTCTGATCGAACAAGATACTGAAGTTGAAAATCGTAGCATTATTTCGACTACTTATCGTGTACACAGACACAAATAAAATAAAAAAAAATAAAAAATAAAAAAATAAATAAAAAAATGAAAAAACACACATCATTGTAAAATCAATACATTCATCGTTCCACTCAGAATCTAAAACGAAATAGCAAAACAATTTTGTGTTAAGTGGCCCGGTCAATTTTAATAAAATTCCCAAGTAAGGCTTTACAAATCGTAGGTACCCATGTTTGTAATACGAAAACCCTACAGGTGGATGTGTGTGACGTCCTCATAAACGTAAAAAAATAATCATATAATAATAATACTCATTAATCTGCGGCCGTTCTAAGACCGCAGTGTAACGTACAAATAATAATTTAAAAGAACGAATCATCTTTCTTACGTATCTCATGACTGCGATCTGTGTTCAATCTCTCTTGTACGATCGTATGGATCCCGAAAATTCGAATTTGGCACAAGGACAACAATTTACAAATTGTATTGTACTCCGATTTCGCACCAATAAAATATAATACAACGTTACGAGTATAGGCAGTATAAATGTATAATCGTAAGCGGTAACGACTATAGGATAAGAAGCGAAGATCGTATGACGAAGCGTATGGTTGTGTGATCTGCGTTGCCAAATTTACATGTCATTATGCTCGGAAAAGACGATTA
>NC_042494.1:153351549-153352375 GCF_005508785.2 Acyrthosiphon pisum
CATCATATTCGTACTGTATTCATTTTAACGAAATTATATTATGTGACTGGCATTTGATGTTTCGATCGCGAACCGTGAAAAGTTGATGCGACAAATGCAGCACGTCACGTTTGTGTTTCACAAGTGAAATGTTGCGGAAACCGTTATACTATTATAACATTACATATTATTAATAGGGATGAATTCTCAAAGTTATCAAACTCTCGAACATTCTGAACTTTGAGAAATTCGAACAGCTCAAAGTTCGTTAGAAATTAATACTCGAAATCAAATCCTCATCAAACTCGGACGTTTCAAACAGTTTGAGAAAAATCAAGTTCGATATTAGTGCTATTATTATTACTATTATCACAATTCACAAATATAATTTATGAAATACTAGCTGACACGGCAATGCGTTGCTTTTGCTAGGTTTTTGTGATTATGTGATTAGTATATTATCATGAAGCAGACTCCGCGTAATGTGTACGTAAGTGAATAATTTAACTTTAAAGTATCAACAAATTCAAAAAAATTGGTCCACCAAAACCGTTGTTCTAACTTAATACATTCTGTATTAAAATACACAGGCTTGTCGCATTAATCGGAGTGGCCGAGTGGACTAAGGCGTCGGTTGCGACGCTCACCGACGCCGGTTCAAAATCTCGGCTGCGGGCGGCATTTTTCTTTGGGCGAGTCACTGTGTCCGGAGAGAAGTGCTGCCACCCCCCACCCGGGAATTGCAGATACCTACGGCTGCCAAACTAACAAACACACGTGTTTAAACCTATAGTACCCTCCCCCACAATCAAAAACCACCCATTGGCCTAAGGTACCGCGGGTTAAT
>NC_042494.1:153352475-153353281 GCF_005508785.2 Acyrthosiphon pisum
TTATTCAAACTATTTTTTAAGACTATAGGACACCCACCCGTCGCCGATTAATATTATAATTATAAAATAAAATTATCTTAATACATTATTTTTTATATTATATTTTATGTCTATCCCTTAATTTTATTGTAATAATTTTAAGTATTAAAAATAAAATAAAAAATTTTAAAAACAATATACAAATATGAAAAGTGAAAAGAATTCTATGTGATGTCTTGGAAACTGCCATGGTATAATCAGTGTTTTATAAAAAATAGAATTATATTGTAATTAGGTATACAACTGGAATAAAATTCATAAATCATAATACTGATAGAGTGCATACTGTATATAATATTACAAATAATACAATAAATTATTATAAATATATGCATTGTAATATACCTAATATTAAACGATTATCATTTATTAATTAATTTAATTTAAAAACGAATATATTTTATAGTTTTGTTTTATTAAAAGTGTTAATTGCTTAAATTAAAACTTGAGATTTTGTGTACATAGAAAAAAAATTAAATTACAAATTAAAAAACACACATCGCTGTGGGCCCCTTCAATTTTTTTTAATTATTTTAACTCTAGCTGAATTTTCAAACATTTACTACCTGATGACCTCTTAATAATAACTCTTTATTGAACTAGTTTTTGAGAATAGTTTTTTCTGTTTAAGATTCTTGAAATTTTACTTTGAACTATTTACTGTGTTCCTACTACAAAAATTTTTTATAAATTTTTTTTTTGCTTCCTAAAATGCATTTTTTTTCAAAATTAAATTAACTGTAGTTGAATTTTTTGTATAGACTATT
>NC_042494.1:153353331-153359928 GCF_005508785.2 Acyrthosiphon pisum
GTAAGTAATTAATTCTGTTACCAAAATATTTAAAAAATATATTTACACAGTTTATTTTTATAGTAATTTTAAGTATAAATTTGGACGAAATTACATATTAAAAAACTAGAATAACTATTTTAGTTATTTTGTTGTGATTGTATAATATTATTCTTGGGTATACTTGAAACTTCTAAAGTATACTATTATATATCTATGATAGTATCACGGTTTGTTGTTGATGTATAACGCGTTATAAGTACCTAATAGATATTATGATATGATTAATTTGGAATTTATTATATGTACCTATTATAGGTCAATTTTTTTTAAATACTATAGACTATAATATAATATTATGTCTTATACCTAGACTGACATACCGTCTCCGCTCAGAATCGTTTTTCTTATACAATGATATTATATCATTGAATTCAAATTTAATACCATCCACTATACAGTGACCCACTTGTAACCTACTGTACAGCACAGCGACATCCACTTAACCACCTTTTTTTTTATGATTATTGTTTATGAAAAGCGTGTATGCTAGACCCTGGTGGGATGTGAAACCTCCGGGTCCATACAATAAATTACCACCACTGTAGGTTCTAATACCAACAATAAATTATAATTCGAAAACACTATATCGTGTATTATTATTTACTAAATGCAATGAATTTAAAAGTAAACATATGAATACATATGTAGGTAGTAGGTACTGAGTTATGACCTATGAGTATAATAGATATTATATATGAAAATCGAAATGAGTTTTTCAACTTATCGTGTACATAGAAAAAAAATTAAATTACAAATTAAAAAACACACATCGCTGTGGGCCCCTTCAATTTTTTTTAATTATTTTAACTCTTGCTGAATTTTTCAAACATTTACTACCTGATGCCCTCTTAATAATAACTCTTTATTGAACTAGTTTTTGGGAATAGTTTTTTCTGTTTAAGATTCTTGAAATTTTACTTTGAACTATTTACTGTGTTCCTACTATAAACATTTTTTATAATTTTTTTTTTTGCTTCCTAAAATGCATTTTTTTCAAAATTAAATTAACTGTAGTTGAATTTTTTGTATAGACTTTTGAACCTCGATAACTTGGTGCTCTATGAATAACTTTTCTTTAATGAACTAATTATTGTGAATAATTTTTTCTGCTTAAGATTTTGGTCATTTTAATTTGAACTCTTTAGCGTTTCTTCTTACTGTGTAATTTTTAATATATGTATTATATACCTAACTTGATACACGTCACAGCACGTGTATATAGTGTAGGTATATGGGCGATATAAGGCATTTAGTCCGAGAGTGCGACACCAAATTCTCTTGGTCTGAAAAATGGGGTTGAACATCATTGGACATTTGTAATTAAGATGTTGGCAGTGCACTCGTTAATCTGCTAATATATTAAATATAATATATTATGGTCTCGTTTATAACAGACATTCTAGGTGTGAGGGTAAAATATTATTTGTGGGTACCTATATGAAACTTTAAGAGTATATTATTATTTATTATATTTTATAAGTCCACGCAATTACATTTTCGAATGTGATTTTTTGGCAAAAATGAATTTAACCTTCTTTAGTAGATACCTACTAACGTCTAATACTAAAATTAATCACAATAAAATCATAAAATATGCCTACTTAGGTAGTAATATTATGGGCTGAAAGTCGGTCTTCGCTCACATTACAATGATTTTTATCATTGAATTCAAATTTAACACCATCCATTACATTAACCCACTCGGACCACTTGTAACCAACTGTACAGCAGAGTGACATCCACTAAACCGCTTTTTTATTATTCGTGTCTGTCATCACCTTTTGGAGTAGTAAAAAATGCTTTGATATCTTACATCAGCATCTTTTCTGATACTTGGTAGGAGCTAGTTGTTACCTACTTTGTGGGGTCAAGAGTATAAAGTATTACTATTTTTAAAATGCCATTACGTACAGTAAAATTTATAATACACGTTAAAGTCACAAGTTATCTATTAATTATTATACCTTTACCTGACCAAAAATACTTATCATTATTATAATATTTTATTGATATATTTGATATTTTGATGCATGACAAAAACATTGCTAGTATAGGTAGTTATTACTTTGCATGAGCCCTCACAGGGGCTTGTTCAGTGGAGCACATTATTCTGTTGAAATAAATAAATATACAAATACACTCTAATACGTAAAAAAAGAAACAATATTTTGTTTTTGTAAGACAGTTTTATTGTTTACCGAACATAAATGATTTGACAATATATTTATTGTAGTGAATGAAAATTTTTGTTTTTTTAATTGGCTCAAAGTGGCCTATTTTTTTTTTATTTTTTACTTGAGATTTTTTTATTTTTTTTTTTGTTTTATTATTTTTATAATTTTTTTTTTCATTTTTAAGGTTTTTCGAAACAATATAAAAACGGCTCAAAATGGCCAAAAAAAAAAAAAAAACACCAGACAAGACACAATAAGCAGGGGGAGTGGTACGTGATGGCGAGGTGCATAGAACAATATGGCTACTGGTCACCTCTATACGTTCTCGCGGTACATCCCGCAGGCGGACGAGTGCAGTCGCCAGCGCGTTTGCTCGCGGGCGACGACCATCATGACGGCTTGCGAAGTCCCGACCGCGACGGCCACGGGAGCGATTAGACGATTTGACGGCGAACGGCTAGTGCGCGATGTTGTGCGCATCGACGATGTGCAGGTACTGAAGACGACTGATGCGTGGCGACAGCGACGGAAACCTAAAACATTGAGCGAGCAGAGGCAGCTGTTGGTGCTACCGAATCGGCCGGCGACCGGAGACGTGACTCGACCGATTGCCACTGGGCGAAAACGGGTGAGGATCGTCGGACCGCGCCGCAAAGGTCCTGATCCTCTCCGCGTCATTTTCGCCCTGACTACTCGACCGAGTCACCATCCAGTGGCCGTCCTGGAGTCGCGCATCGCCGTACCCTGAAACGTTATCAGTTTCCACGAGTCCGGCGATGCTGACTTCCATGTTCCTAGCTCAGCTGCATCGTCCGCCCGTTGTGTTTTGCAGTCTCCGCCGCCGCCGCCTTTGCGAGTCGCCTTCGTGCACCATGCCATCGCCGTGGTACCGTCAGGGCTGTATCGTTGCCTGCGCCGGTACAGCTAGCCACCGTCGTCGTCGTCGTGTCCACCGCTCTTGGTGTGACCGAAGCAGCCGAGTCCACGCCGAGTCGTCTTGATGGTCTCGCGTGTCGGCGACCGCGAGCGCGCGACACTGGCAACTGCGATCTCGTCTTTCTGCGGGTGACCGGAAAACGTACAGGGTGACTTACCGCCGGACACCGTTAAGTGCTCTTTCACGTACCACTCCCCCGTCGCCGCCGTCTTGTCTGGTGTCTTCGTCTGGGGGGGAGGGGAAGACTATACTGCCGGTTTCACATTCTACGGAAACAACCACACAGCAGTAGGCGCTTTGCGCCCCTCCACGTGGCGGCGAAGAATCGCCTTGTCCTACCACGTGGAGTATGGCTACCTGCCGTGGTTGTTTCCGGTTCGTTCGTCCAATCCAGTATAGATGAGTTCCGCTCATCTTCTATTCCCCCAGACGGAATCACGTCTGTCATTCCTTGTTGAGCGTACACCTTTTCACCGGTCTGCTGTAGTACCGGGCCCTGCTCGGCTGGCCCAAGCGACTCTGAGGGTACCGGTACTACAGCTACAGCATCTTCGGTGCCTTCCTCGCTCGTACAGCATAAGGTATTTTCAACCGTATCATCTTCACCAAAAAGCCATGCGATATCACCGAGTATAGCATCTTCTTCGTCGTCGTTATTAAGTTTTGCTTCGATATACTTAATCTCTAGAATTGGTGGCTCTTCGTCTTCTGGCATCACCCACGTATTTACTCGTTCAACCACATTAATCATGGCGATTTCTTGTCTTGATGTGGCCATTTTGCTTTTAGATGTTTACGGGTAAGACGTTTAATTGCAAGTGAACTCAAAGCTCAATTCAAAATCAGTTTACTCGAAAAATTCAAACATTTCCCAGACAACGGTACACAACGACGCAAGTACAATATGGTCGTTGCGAGGTCGTTTGTTCTAATCAACAATCGTTAGAATTTCGGGCCTGTTTATTTTTCCAATACCATTATTAATGATATATACCTACGCGTAGTTATAATATATTAAACTATAATATTTGAACAAGGATTTGTGTTTCGATTCATATCAGACCTGCAGTGCTCATTTTTTTTTTTTAAAACAACATGTTATTAGAAATAATAAAAAAACGATACAAAATAAATCATAATAATATCATCTTATTTGTCATATGAAATACCAAACAATTGCCACCTGACCTTGAAGCTTCAATTCATGGCAGGAGTTCGGTATCTAGTACTATATAGAAATCTGTGCATTACTTTGAAGCCGGGTTCATACCACAGTCACAGAATAGATGAATAAGATTTCATCTATTCTGTGATAATGGTGTGGACCCGGCTTTGTCGTGGTGATAAAATTCCCAGCGGCGATAACACGGACGATTCGGTTGCCAACTCATCTGGTGAATTCTTAACCTCAAATGGTGACGTCATGTTGCCGGCTTGTTACTGTTTACGGGTAAATAATAAATACAATTTATGTTCAGTGGCACTGGCTCACTACATCTTCGGTATACGTGTTCAAGTTAGCATAGAATAGTGATTAGGGCCGAAAGTACTCTGTTCGCCCGGTCTGTTACCCGTAACGTCGAAAGTTAAAATATATAATTATAATAATTCTTTAATAATATACGACGATGGTGGACGGTTACCTTTAAGCAGAGCGAAATCCACTTACCCACCTTTTTTTATATTATTTTCTAATAATAAAATATTGGGAGTCAAATATTAATTTGATTTCATAATTATATTTTCATAATCATCACAGGTACCAAGAAATAATAAAACAGATTGCTAATTCATGATAATATAATTGAAATCAAAATCCACCATTTTCATGAGAATTGCGGGTTTTGCCACCAGAACATTCAAGCCCTTGCGGTTATTGCTTATTTTCACACTACCTACAACTTCGAAAAAAAGAATTCCGATTGATTAGATTATCAATTTTTTTCATTATTATATTATTATAATATGATCAAATGTCTGTAGGTTTTTATACTGTTACTTTATTGGAATGAAATCACAGTACATAATATTAAATTATTGATGACAAAATTATTTTTGTATTTTTGTTAATTACGTTTTTATTGTTAAGCATGCGGTGCATACTGAGCATGTCTGGAGAATTCGCCACTGGTACATACTTTTCAAATTAAAATATCTAAAACCAATAAATTAGCTAAATAAAATGCATGCTAATTTATTTTCGCATTATATGGCAAATTATTTGTACGTATTAAGATTTAAGAGTTTTTGGGGAGTTATTTTTTGTATTGAGCTAAATATGTTTAAAAATACCGGCATACCCTGCGAAAAAAGTCTGCGCACGCCTATGATTGTGGCACCAATTCACCATACCAGCTATAATCCAAAAAATATTAGGTACAACACTCAATAATTCGCTCGTTTCTTGTACAGTCGTAATAGAAATTAAAACGATCAACAATCAAATGGCGAACAAATCATTTCATTAAATATAGGAAAAGCAAAAGAACTTCAAGTAAAGACAATTCTAGTCTCATTGACACGTCATAATATAATACCTAGGCTATGAAAAAAAAATCGATAATTATTTTCATATTATAATTGTTTTTCAGATTTATCTGTGCATGATTATATAAATTAAAAACAGAAATACACAAACCAAAATGTAGTAGGTAGATAAAAATTGTTTTGCATACACATAACCTATAGGCTATAAGTAAATTATTTTTTTCATATTAGCTGACGTCCTCTTAACAACATGAAATGTAATTCACAAATAACCAGTGGTCGAAATGGCTCATGATAAGTGGAGGGATGCCTTACAATTCAGATTTCCTGATAGCATTATAACTTTTTCGCACCTTGTATAATATTTTTTTTTGTATTTTTTTTTATAGTTCACATTTTGTTTATGCATCAAAACACTACAATCTTTTTTTTATAATAAATAATCTTTAAAATTAAACAAATAAATAACATTTTTCAAATTTTAGTCAAAACTGATTTTTATTTCTAATATTTTTCTGTAAAGATTTAAGATTATATAGTTGAATTTGTAATTAATACTAAAAATACGATATGTTATTTAACAAAATCTATTAATATTCAAATATAACATTTTTTCTACTTAATTTAGCAAACACTTTTTCTTGATTAAGTAATAAAAGTATATATAAAAAAACTCAAGGAGTAACTTTTTATCACGGGTAACAAATATTTATATTATTAAAGTGTACAATATGTTTTATTGTGGTCATAACACTCATAAACAGTATTCTATCCATGGGCTAAATTTAGAAATTGATCAACTCACATATTGCACATCTACTTATTAGTTATCAACAAGATATTGTCAGAAATGACGTTTAGATATTTTAGCATATCACTAGTTACTACGTCCCTACCTATTATCATCAATATTATTATTTTCTTAGATAATATTATGATCTAAGTTATTTTTCTGTG
>NC_042494.1:153359978-153414129 GCF_005508785.2 Acyrthosiphon pisum
TTTTTTGTATTGAGCTAAATATGTTTAAAAATACCGGCATACCCTGCGAAAAAGGTATACCTACCTTATTATACAATCTACATATTATTATAATTATTTATAAGTAAAATATAAAATATAAACATAAGTTTTATTTTAATAAATTATCAAATATTATGATAGTATACCTACCTACTTAGCTATATATATTTTTCCTTATGTAGGTAGGTACCGACTAAACTATACAATTATAGTGATACAAAATGATTATCTAAATAATCGTTTTGGACGCAAACAAACCGTCAATAAACTGCGACCGAACAATATTTTGAACGTAACTACTTACCACTGAGGAGCACTGGCAATAACCATAACGGCTGGTAGGTACCTCCTAATAGGGGCTAATAGCCTATCGGACTCGGCGTCAACAACCTACTTGCGTCTGAAATGTGAAGACGCGAGTAATCTGTTCTAATAAATTTGGGACGCATCACGCGCATGTATAATAGTATATGCGCTGGTACAGACACACTGCAGCACTTGAAGCACACGATTAATACATTTATAAACATATTATAATTATAATACTCTGTATCACGTTAGCCATATCATTTTGTCACGGTCGAATAGAGGGGCGAAAAAAAAGAATAGATTTTCGTGTATAGAAGCCGTTTAATTATTACCCGCCATTGTCTTCGCGGCGGATGCGCACACACTGCCTCCTCCGCCACTTTCTCCACCGTCACAACCACCGCGCCACCGACACCTCCACGACACCTCAACCATCACCCCCTATACTACCACCATCGCAGCGTACACTGAAGCACACGTGACCGCGTTTTTTAATAAAGTCTTCGCCCAGCCACCCCTCCACACCATACCGACGACCTAGCAGTTCCCCACGACGTTCCGCCCCGGCAGCGGCCGCTGCAATACCGCTGACTCGGCGGCAACGGAGAAGAGCACTTAATCTACACGCGAATGACGCATTATAATAATAATAATATATACTATACACATTTTATATCATATAATTTATATCATGTTTTATGTATAATGTAGGTACACACACAAAGTATATAATATGATGAGCTCGATCTTTATCCTTTTTCCAAACACCGTCGTGCGTCCGATCGGCAAATCATCCCTGTATATATTCCCAGACAGCAATTTTTTGTTTAATAATATTATTATAACATTGTAATAACGAATAATATTAGTATAACATTATTTTAATACTATTATAATATTATCATTACAAAATGCTGTCTGGGTTAATATATCGAATGTAGTTGAGCTGTTAGCTAAAGTGGCGAAACACTGGGAAAGAGAAATTTAATTTTAATAAATAATAACCAACACAACCTGCAAATACCACCTCATTTACATCCATATTTTTAGAACAGTCAACTCACCTGGGATCTATATAGGTTGGTGCTATAATGTATATTATACATTTTAACAGTTTTTTTTTGCTTTTATTTTAGACTCGTGTTTATAAATATTTATTATAGCATGTTATAAATGCATACTTTTTTTTTTTTTTTTTTATATTTTTAGAACCATCAGCTTAAACTATTACAGTTCGACAATTACATGTTAAAATGCATACTTATACTTATGTTTATACCAAATACCTATGTAAGACTGTGGTTTTAATTTAACACTAATGTAATAATAAAGCTGATGATATTTTATAATATTATGCTGGACGGACGAACAGACAAGGCTTTTGAAAATTAATGGGAATTTCAAATTTTGACCTCACCAATGCACCAACAATATTCACTTCTCCATCGAACAAGATACTGAAGTTGAAAATCGAAGCATTATTTCGACTAGTTATCGTGTACACAGACACAAAAATAAAAATAAAACACACATCGTTGTAAAATCAATACATTAATCGTTGATCGTTCCACTCACAATCTAAAAATGTATTAGGAATATAACATTGTTTATAATAATACCCTTGAATTATAAAATAGGAAGGTAGTCGCGTAGGTATAGATGCCATGACACGTGTGTGGTTGAAGAAAATTTAACGCGCTGCACATATCCCTATAAAATGAATTTAAAATCCCAAATAAAGCACAACGAAATTATATTCAGAACTGATATCTATTATTATAATATAACATATGTATTATTGAATAATAGTCGCTACGGGTTAAGTACTCGACCTCGGTACTACGTCGTTTTTCACCTGCATTTCGGATTTATCGCCTCCCTCATAGTTTTTTTCCGTATAGACCTTACTTATCAGATTCACCACTTTCGTCGTCATCATCGTCGAATTGAATCTCGAACGAACTTCCCGAAGACGACTTCAAGCTAAGATCATCGACGTCAGCAGCATCTGTAGACCACCCGGATTCAAACGGTATGATGGCTGCCATTATGTTTAGCGGGCCCATCTCATCCGCGGGTCCTACCGTAGTGCCGTCGCCGAGCTCGCTTTTCGCGAGTCCTGCCAAATTGCCGTCGCCGAGCTCACTTTTCGCGGTTGCTGCTGATGTATTGCCGCCACCGAGTTCGATTTTCGCGTCGTTTTTGTCGCCATTTCCGGCCGGTTCGTCTGCAGACGCCGAGTTAAACGGGCTCCAGTACGAACACCGTGGATCGGTGCACTGCGTTACCGCGGCCTCTTGCAAGTATTGACGACGAAACATTTCGTCACCGATGTAACAATTTTCTCCGAAATATATGGGAAAAGTGTAAGGGGTTTTCTTATCACCCATTTCGCGGCACACGAGGGTGTTTATATGATATGAAGCTTGTGCTCGGAGTATTTCTAAAAAAATTTAAATGTCATTTTTTTTATTGTTGTTTACAATTACGGCTTTATTTATAATAATAATATATACATGACTGGGTTGTCATATATTTTTATAATATTATTTTATTGATATATTTTTACGTTGATATTCGTGATATTGTAATTTTTTATTTATTTATTATAATAAGACATTCCTAGCCTATAAAGTTTGATATCGTCTTAATATGTCAATATGGTCCCCAAGCCTTTCATTTTTAACTGTTTTTTTTGTTTTTCATTCTTATTAAAAAATGTTATTCATGTTTATTCATACCATGTTTTCTGTAGCGGACGCCACTAACGGTTAGAATAATTTGTACAAAAGAGCTCAGTCCCTATAATTCATTGTAAATAAATAAGTACCTACCTTCATATTTTTTTTTTTTTTATTTTTACTGGTTTAATTTTATCGATATAATAAATTATTATATAAACCCGATTCTACACATGCGCTATTCGCAGTTTTATAGACTGTTTATAATAATCAACAATTTATTACTAAGGTACCACAATAATATGAACTAATTAGTAATTAGATATTAATATTCCGATGGAATACGACGTGTTTAAAAAATATTTTATAATATTATTATAAGTAATAAATATCAATTAATATTTATACTTACATTTTATAAATAATAACAAGGATTATGACAATACTGCAGACTAAGTGAAATATCGTAAATGGCCGATAGAAGCAACAATAAAATATTATGTTGTTTTATCTGATCGTTTTTTTTTCAGTTTGAGACCATAGAGCCCCTTTGCCAGTGAAGCACGTGGCATACAGCTGCTTGGTTGACGTGAAAATGAGCTGCGTTAATGGGTAGTCACAGATATATACCACTATACTAGTACCTATATATCTGTGTGGGTAGGTAGTGTAAAGTAAATAATTGTTATTAAAATACTGCAAAGGCACGGAATAGATTTTGCTGAATTATAAAATCCACCTTGCAGCACAAAACCTTAATGTACTATAATTTAATCCACCTATGTGTGCATAAATATAAACATACATTTTAGTTATTTAGATAATATAGGTACCTAATTCACCAAAAAAACCAATTAAAATTTAGTAGGTATTAAATAATTATTTATTTATATTTTGTATTGACGATAACCTAATAGTAAAGCCCGGGGAAAGCGGGGTAAGATGAAGAATGGGGAATGATGATGAATTCAGTATTATAGGTACCTCATAGTTTATCATAGATAGCGGCATGTCCTAACGCATATATACCTCCATGGCTCCATGTGATTTGAGTGTTACTCTATGATATAATTATTTGTATATTGATGTTAAAGCAAATTATGATAAAATTTCATGCACAGCGTACCTATTTTAGTGTAATTTTGTAGCGTCGAAACGCAGAAAATCATCAGACCACGGTCAGTTTTTCAACTTCTTTATTATAATATTCTGAAAGTACAACTCAATAAGTACTTACTAATTCATCGGAGACCTATTTCTTTTACAATAGTTTTGGTGAATGATTAACGTTCTGTCAATAAAAATAGCATGAGGGGAAAGATGACGAATTTTTTGTCCCCATGTTTTTTTTTAAATATTTCTTTATAATATTATTTTAAACAATTTATTACATTTAACATTGTTTTTATAATTATTATTTATTGATTTATTAGTAGGAAAGATACCAAGGTGCAAGAAGACATTAATATTTCATTTTCCCTATAATATTAAAAATATTAAGTTCGTTCAATTTTAGTAGGTACCTACTTAACTTTTTTTTGGCAAATATATTTGGCGTTTTAATCTTTTGTTTGATTATTTTATAATATATACATTATATTATTATAGTATAGTTTATTGTTATTCGACATTTATCTACTACAAAACCTAAAATATATCAATATATATATATATTTTTATTTATCAAAAAACCACGCTTCAACGACAGAGGTTATTAGCGTACAGTAAAGTTATATATTACATTTTTTTTCCTATTTTCCTAAAATAAATAAAATAAAATAAAATTATATAATTTTGATATTTTTAAGAGATGTATTACTTTCGTGTTTTTTTCTTTGTCGGGTCCCACGATTCTGAATAAATGTTCAAGTAAACAATTTTTTTTCGGAAATTAATATTTATTTGTTGTTTTCATTGCACTTAATCATAATTGAGTCATTATTAAATTCTTATTTTTTAAAAATCAAATTTTTTTTTAGGATTGTAGCTATTTTATTTAATAATTATTTTATTTATACAACTTGTTTAATAAATAAATAATACAAACTATATGAGGTTGGCCATGTCTCAGCGTGTCCTATATTACTTACCCCGTCGTCCGTCACCCATACTAAATTCAAATTTAAGCATTGTATAGTTATTTCATGTGACCACGGCAACTTATATATTTATAAGTTATAATATTTTTTAATCCAGACAAGTGACTTATAATTTTTTGTAAATCTCTGAACTGAATCATTCTATTCTCCAATAAATAGTAATCAATATTCTTGGAAATTTCATAATTTAGGTATATACACTCCATGCACAAGCGTGAAATAGAATGCCAGCTTAGAATCGCATAACATACAGTTGTAAATAATCATTTATAATTTATATGTATTTTTTTTATTTATTGAGTTTTTTTTTTTTACTCAACATAAAAATCGCGGCAGCTCTGGCCATTGGTCTTATTAAATTTAATGTAATCAGTTTTTACATATAAAACAAAATTTAATATAATGTGTAGCTAAAAATTAAATACTAAAATATTCACGTTAACATCTAAAACCAGCTTTTATATATGAAAATATATTAAGTAATAAAAATAAGGATAATTTAGTAATACATGATATATAGTTAGTAGAAATGTAGCATATAACTATTAATATATCAGGTAGAGACTTAAATAATAATGATGAGATGGCTTTAATAATATGACGCATATAACATATATTATGATGGGTATATAATTTTATCAGGATGATAATACGTATCAATTTATATTGTTTTATTTGTATAATATAATATATGACATTACATGGGCTGAGGACAATTTATCATAATTCAAAACTTAAATATATTTTATCTTATGCTGCAGAATGGTCGTAATATATGTGATACACAATATCGTAATTTGTATATTATATTATAAAATATATAGTACCTATTATTATCTCTGCGTACTTGCGTGCAACAATAAATTGTTTCACTTTTGGAAGTGGGCGAGGAGAAGTGTATAAGAGCATCTACGTTATACTCTGTATTGATTTCTGTAAAGGATGCAAAGCAAAGTTTTTTTTAGACCCGGTCACCCCGGCCGTTTAATGGTGCAGTTCTGCTTCCCCTCATCCATGTCTATGTATATATTCTAAATAATTCTTTTATCACGGACCAGTCATTATTTCAAAAAATGTTATCGTTTTTGAAAATATTCCTTTTACATAATTGAAAATGATTAAAAAATAAATTTTATACTAAAATTTTCGCAATTTCTTATCATTATCGTTTTAAAGAAAAATGTATTTTCATGTTTTTAATGACAAAATATATTTTTGATGGCATATCACACAGGCGAATTTATTTTGGAGGACTCCGATGCATATAAAAAGAAATTTGCACGAGATGTTTAAGAGTTATAGGTTTTTAAAGGTTAGATGAGCAGTTGTTGTTTGGCACAGGGATACCCCACCAAATGTTGCTCCACTACTCCGCTCATTTAAACTGTAAATACTTTTAAGTTACAACTAATTATCTGCTCGTCCGGAATTGTATTCTTAAATATCGAAACACTCCGGGTAATATTCTTATTCGGAATATACAATTAAAAATGTAAGTACGCTATTGTAAAAAAACTTAAAACGATAAAAAATATATATTTTTTAATCCTAACCCAATTTTATTTGACATAGATAGTTATTTAGTTGTCATGAAGTGATTTATAAAAAAATATCCAAATAGTTATAAATGATTCATAAATGATTCATAAATATATTTTTTATTTATCCTTTATTTGGTAACTGCATTTTTTACTAGCAATCTAAATGATTTATACTGATGATACAGAATTTCATAATAATTGTATTTGTATAGCTATAGTATTTAATGTGTGCGGTTCATGCTAGAGTTAGTGAAATGAGTAACTTTTTATGGAATATTGTCAAAAATAATTTATATATCTCAAAGTTAATAGCTTTTTTCAATTTCTAGCGTAATTTCCATCTATCTTAGTAAAAATGTATACTTAAAATAATATGTAATTCATTTAGAAAAAATACACAAACACAAAACTTAATTTTCTCAAAAATTGTATTTTTGTACTTACTGCTTCTATCAGCAGCAGGGCAGTTGGCAACCTTTTGTAAAATTATATTTCTCGTACAGACGTACTTATATACTAGCGATTATGTACCTACAAATAAATTTCATTTGTATGACACGTGGTAAATAATACATACATAACCTATAATATATTTATTCATATTATTTTTTTTATGTGCTACGCATATTTCAAATTGCATGTAGGTAAAGGTACTATATATAATATTATGCACATGTGTAATGTGTTATTTATACCTGTGTATATTTTTTATATATTTATGTGTATACCCATGAAAATATCAATGTAATATTATGTATGTTATGTAAAATGGTAGCGCGTGTCGCTGTTTGAGTTTTGCTGCAGATCGATGCGTTTTCCATGGAGACGACATCGAATAGGAAATAATATATAGAACACATTCACATACAGACACCGTTTTGCGCAATCACTATTATAAAGCTGCGAGGATACCAGCTATATAGGTACCTCTATAATGTTATACACCTCTATACCAGCCGTATTATATAATACGTATTATGTATTTATGTTAGGGGTTTCCACCCCCCCTCCCAAACAAAAATCTTTTTTATATTGGTATTTTGTTTTGGGAAAATTGTTGTGATAATAGACTTTCGGCAAACTGCCGACGGTACGAATAATAAATTATATGGCACGACAAGTCGACAAAATTATCGTCGACAACAATTTTATCATAGGCCTCGATAACTATTACTGAAATAATAACCAATTATAAAATCGACAAAAATAGCGATAACGACGTCGAGTGGATTTTATTTTATGAATTATTATAACAGTCTAATATAAAACTATTGCAACTATTTATAGCTAATACCAATTTGAAACAAAATAAAAATGACGTTTAGTTTAACTAATAACTTGCAATTTGTATCATAAATATATTTTAACCCCACCCCCCTCCCACCCCAGAAAAAATCGTATCTACGCCGCTGGTAGTATATGATATATTTAACACAACATGTTACAGTAGAAATTCGATTTACCGTCAGTTTTTGTTATCCGCCATCGGTCACCGAAAAAAAAAAGTTATCAAAATGCATTGATTGGTTTTAGGTACAAGAGGAGGCAAATGTAACGCAGGTCTTACTTCTTCGTAAAATACGAAACATGGCCGCTCAAAAAGCTCGTGACTTAAAAAAACAGAAGAAGTTACGGATTATTTTGTTTAATATTTTTTAAAATAGTGTTTCTATGTTATTACGTCATATTGTATATTATTGGTATTTATTATTTATTTTCATTTTATTATTATGACGTATTAAATTTATTATTTTTGACTGAAAATTACGTTGTAAAATACATACATATTATATACTTTTATTGAAAAATTGTTTTGTATTATTGTATTTCTGTTGACCGTCTGTTCGATTAACCGTCATTGTCTCGGTCCCGACATTGACGGTTAATCGAGTTTCTACTGTATATTATACATATTGTATAGGTTCCTTACAATCCTAAATTAAACTTGTTGTAGTGGCAATATGTTTATATCATCATTAAACGGCTAACGAGTACCGCAAAGAGCTGTAGCGGCACCTCTATTGTTCAACCTGTACACATCAGACCAGCCCACTACCAACCTATTACCACACTGGTGGCTTCGCTGATGATAAAGCTATCCTGCCCTCCACCACGACCCTCTCAAAGCATCCAAGTCATCCAACAGAATCCAAACACACCTTGACATGCTCTTGGCGTGGTACAAATATAGTAAGGATTCAAACTCAACGAATCCAAATCCATCCACCGCACATTCACAGTTCACAGTCAGACCCATAAGCTTCTTCCCCCCATATCACACTCAAAAACCAATCTCTCCCAACTGCTGACAGCTTCGCCTCCTCCTTTCGTCCAAACATGGACACTACATAATAAAATTCTTATGAATAAGCTACTCCTCAAACATATCTGGTTATACGGAATTTAACTCTGGAGATCTGCCAAATACCTCTGCGGCAGATAACTAAAGCTCAATCTGACATTAAAAAACGTTGATACAACTCTATATAGGTAGGTAAACGCTTCCACCTTAAACTAGCAAATCACAGAAAACTCTTTCATTCAAAACCTCTCTTCTCGAACAATTGCAGGTGACCGTGGCCGAAGTTTAAAGCGTAGCTCACTAATAAGTACTTACTAGTCGAAAGTCGACTATAGTCGACTGACCACTACTATATTGTTACTACCCACGCCATTAAGTACTATTATTGAATAGTTTCTTCAATCAAACTAGCCAAGCTCTCTTTTGTATCCCTCCATATATTGTGCTTAATACAAAATAATTTTTTTCAAATCAAAACTATATGACAAAAAAAAAAAATATATAACAGCTGAGATTAGGTGAATTCACAACAAATAATAAATTGAAATAGCGTTATACAATATAAATTAGTAATTATTTTTATTTAAGAATATTGTTTCACCATTTTTTAAAGATACCTATACGAAATCGGATTTACACAAAATCAACATATTTTGCTTAAATTATAATAGTTAAACCTAATAGGTACCTCTTAATTTTTCCAAATCTTGCTTATTTACCTGTACATAATTCAAATTACTAAGAGTTTTTAGACGAGTATATATAATATAATAATAATCTGCAATGTTGTGGCTTATAAGATAAAATATTAATGACATGCATATGCATGTGTATAGTATAATTGTATAAAGACTCTTTATTAAAGAGCTTTTTAGTTAAAATATTAAAATCGTTAAACACGCAGATAAATAAAAAAAATTGGCTTTTTAAAAATTATTTATTATATTCATTATAACTTCTATTTTCTAGAATTTTTAAATGCAAGCGTTGTTCCACCCCGAATCGCTATATACTATAAGTGAATAACTCATTAATGGTTGAGCAAGAAAAATATAAACTATTCTTAAAAATTGTCGACTTAAATTAATGTGCTTACTTTAAAGTTTTAATTCTGAAATGTATAAAACTATAAAATAACTTATGAACTATTGTTACATTGTGTTTTATGTGGCAATAATATAGCATTTAAGCTTTTCATCAATCATTGCTTTCCGTTGTACTATTCGTATTAAACACTATTGCACAATGTTATATAATTGTATTATGCTACAATAACCTTAACCATTGAACGGTCGAATATTATTTTAAAACGCACATCAACGTTGTATTATATAAATAAATTGTCATTTTTTTTGTGAGCATTTATGAATAGTATGTGTGTAGTTATTTGTTTCCATGTGTACATGCATTTATATACATGGATACAACACGGGTACCTACATGGCGTACTTATATGAATTATATTATATACCTACCTACATAACACAATGGATGTATTGCAGAGAGGTGTTTATGCGATACATGCAGACATTTTTTAAGTGGTAATAATGAAAATGTACAAAAACTGTATGAAAATTAAAATTGAAATAAGTAGTTTCTGAGTTATTAAAATGTTTGTACTGTAAATATAGGTATAATCCTTAAATGTGGTTTTATAAAAATATAAGATAAATAGTAGGTACCTATATAATATGTATTATTAGGTGTAGTATTCGATATTCATTATAAGGTACCTACTTGGATAATTTTTCAAATTATTTATATTAATGGATCAATAGTACCTAATTAGTAAAATGTTCAAATCATCTAAGCCCCCAAATCTACCATTGCTATAGACATATAGAATTGGAGCGAGAATGTTTAAAAATCAACCTGAGCGATGGCCATATTTTTTTTTGATTATATAGGTACCTATTTTTCCTTCGAGGATCGACGAAAAAATATTATTTTTATTTTCAAGCCTTTATAACTAATATTATATTAATAAACATACTGGTTAATCCTATATAATATAATATAATTTGGAAAATAGTCGCTGACTTCTAAACGAAGGCACCGCTCTAAATGATCATTATAATATAGAAAGTATATAGCTCGGTACTCAGATATTATAACTTAACATGAAATTTCATGTGATAAAATGCCAATTTACATAAAATGCAAGTTAATCCAAAATATGTATTGTAACAATAATAAGTTATATATAACAAAGGAGGATCGACTTTGAAATCGTCTGAGATCGACCGCGGTTTGGCCGCCCCTGCTATGTACCTATACACTTTTATTATATATTTTACATATATATATATATATGGTACTCATGCCTATATATATCTGTGTTTACCCCACGATGAGATGCGATATTTTCAGTGGAACTATTTGAAAAATAAAATTTAATGTATCGGCGGCGGCACGACCCGTTTTCCGCACGAACGTTTTTCCTGGCAGCCAGCCAGCCAGCCCACCCACCCTCCGTTCTAGCCGCCGACGTGTAGCCATTTTCCGAGGCGCACCTGTCAGGTGCGTGAGGCACGACGACCCGGTGGGTGGACGACTCCCGCCGCGGGGGGACCCCGGGCCGTGGGCGAACTTTGGCCCACGTCATTGGTCGACCATCCGGCCCGTCAGCCAACCGCGAGCGACCCGACGGGCGCCGGCGCAATGCCGAGACCGCCCGTCCGACCCGGCTCATCGGCTTTCCCGGGGATTTTCCGCGTCCGCCCGGTTGTCCGCCGCTCGGCCGACGTTTCACCAATCGAACGGACATACGCACGCTTTTCCGCTGCCACCGCCACCGCCGTCGTCGTCGTCGTCGTCGTCGTCTTCGCCGTCGCCGTCGTCGCCGTCGTCGCTGCCGAGCCGCAGACATGGTACGTATAAATGTAGGTATAATATTATTACTATATTATGGTACCTACCTACCTATTTTTTTCAATAATAATGTATAAAATATGATACATATTATTTTTTCAAATCTTGTCGTTATATAATCTATTGCATGTATCGCGATAGTATAATATATATTGTATTTCACACATAACATTTGCGTGACCTGTGCTGCAGTTTCTGCAGGTCTATAATAGATATTATATTATGGCACTCGGGGTATATATTATACCTAAATTTATGTTATTATTTTATCGATCCAGTATAAATTGCCGAAAAAAAGTTCATTGCTCAAATAATGGGTGGTAGTTGGAAAATTTTTAAAACTATTCATTTAAAATATATTAGGTATAATAGTACATATTATATAATATGAATGGATTATATTCATTATTTCCAATACGTGTAGGGCCAGTGTTGGGTATGTTACTTTAATCGTTACGCAAATAAAATAGTATAGTTAAAATAATTATAATTTACTTTTCATTAAAAAATAAACAGAGCACAGGTCAAGTTTTGACAATTGTCAGTGAACAACCAACGTCAGAATAAAAATACCTAACAAATATAATATAGGTTTAATTCTAATAAGAAATCAAAAAAATTAAAACTATTTAAGAAAACTTAATTAAATGTACGTATAAAATATTATACCGAGCAAATATACTGCAGTTATAAATAAATATTGTCTACAAAACTGAGAATTTAATTGTAACGAGTTCAAATTTGAAAAAAATGTATAAGGTACCTCCTATCCATTAAATTGTATTACATTTTTAGTTGAATTTATTTTTTTTTTAATTTTTGATCACTTCAAAACAGCGTAACTCATCATATTATTTTATTTATTTCTGCTATTTACGACACATGAAAATTTTTCAAGGGTTATAATATTATAATAGGTATACAATTTATTAAAAAAATCAAATTTAGAAGTAATGAGTGCAACAGATAAACTTAGAATAAATTAAAATACAATTAGAAGAAAAGTCTCAGAATCAAATTAAAGTTTAATTACATAAATATAAACCTAACATATTATCCGTATTAAGGGTCATATTGACGTAGGTAGTATTCTATAATCTTTATGATTGGGATGATTGTGTCCATGAATATAGTTGTGTACTTGTATGGGTAGGTTTTCCGAATAGCTGGTGACTACAACTAGTGTTTTTGGAAGGAAATCAAGGAAAGGGGATCAGTCGTATTTCTATGAAATCCTTGCAGGAATAATACTTATATAAAAAGAAGTGCTTTATATTTTAGTTACTTGGAAAAATTTTACTGAAATTACATATCGTGTTGCTTTTATCACGTTATTATCCAACATTATATTAAATGCTTAGATATACGACTATACGAGTATATTCATAATAATACGTTACACGCAATTAATAGTATCTGTATCCAATTATATTTATAAAATAATACTGTACGTACCTATACCAATATACATATATGTACCTATATATAGTGTATATTATATACCTACTATTAAATGGTGGATGAACGAATAAACTGTCTTTAAATAATACCACACAATATTTACATTTTATTTTGTGGTCTAAATTACTTGGAGTAATCAGAGTTAACTATGATTGTTCATTTGAAAGCTGTACCTAGTGCTAAACACTAGCCTCCTCCCCAATAACCCTCTACTCAATGCGCATACGATGCATTTTATTATTTATAAAAGTATGTTTATTAATCAGCTAAGAGTCTTTGTTGCACTTCTTATAAGCGTACCTATACTGTGGGATTGTACTTGAATTTTTTTATTACTGCGTCCATAAAGTAACATCTCAATTACTGCTTCAGTTTCGTTTTGAGTAGATTGTAAGGTTTTGATTTATTTATGTAGTCCTATGGTATACAATAATAAAATTAATAATTTAAATAATGATAAATAATTATATCGATTTCAGACAAACCTGGATCGAAAAGCTAATCATTATCTTTACTTCTACCAAAAAACCTACTCGACCACAAAATATTTCGACTATATTAATACAATATTCGACTATCTGTTTTTCGTCCACATGACATTCGATCGCTTTTTTTCGATAACTAAACCTTCGACCAAATGACTTGCACCAGAAATATCCACTATTTTCACTAATGTAGTTATGTATACTGTATAAGCATCAATAAGCAGGAATAAATAAATAAATAAAATAACATTTATGTTGCATATTTTGTATAATAATTATAGGTAGGTATACCTATAGCTACTACCTATAGAACCTCTTATAATAGAATATTGTAAAAAATAATTTACATTATTCATTGAAAATCATAATTAATTCAATATTACATTTTTGTTTGATTTATAAAATTAAAAAAGTAGGAACATTTAATTGTATAAAGTATCTTATAATTTATTATAATTTATTTGTTTTTTAGAACAGAGTAGGTACCTATATTATAATATTATGTTTTTTAGCTCGTTCAGTTATTTTGATTTACTGTATATAACCACTGGAATTGAATCTGTGCCAAATATGGTTAATATCTTAATAGTAGGGGTTATTTTTCTTGTTTGGGGTTCCTACATTTTGTATGTAGACAATAAACGTGGTGTATTTCCATTGTACACAGAACTTTATTTAGCGAAAAAACTTGATGTATTGAACTTTAAAACACTTGCATACAAATTAAAAATGCGTGTTACATAATATTAGATGTGTTTGTGTCTTGCCCGAGGTCTTGTCTATATTTGTTGTTTACAATACATGCGCACAATTTTAATAAAATAGAGGTACCTATGTACTCCGTGCAAGAATTTTTTTATTTTATCAGTAAAAAGGCTAGAAGGTACTAAATTTAACATTTTAATTTATATAATTACATTCACGGATATTTTATAAAAACATATTTCTATTATTATTATTATTATTATATAACACAAAATTCAGTTTTAAACATTGTGTTATATTTTATTTAAATTAATAAAATTATCTACCAGAAACTATAATATTATGTACTAAATACTAATCATTGCAGATTTATTTATAATTATTTTAATTAAATATTATTTTTCCCATTAAACGATTCTTATATTAAAAGTGAACTGTATTGGAGTACATATTTTAAATAAACAGTTCTAAATAAATAATTAAACTACTAAATGTATAATATAAAATTATAATTATATTATTGAGTGATATAGACAATTATTAATAAACTGTTAAATTCAGTAATATACCTATCTATTATTTCAGTAAATTTGTTTCCATGTTTTTTCTTATTTAAATAATACAAATAATGTTTTTGCAGGTTTAATTTATAATTGTTAAATTATTCTAAAATATAATAATATAAAAAATAATGTATATAATTAATATAGAGTGGAGGAATCATCATATTGTTAATTATTGTTAACTATTGTTAACTATTATTCTTAATTATTTTACTTACTAATATTATTATTTAAAGCTTTAAATAATATGTTTCAAATTTACTTACAGTCGAATGCAAATGGTATTTTATGGATATTGTATATCTAATTTTTAAAATGTGCATAATTATTTGGAAAAAAAACATTTAAAAATTAAAATAATAACACATATAATAGGTATAGCATTTAAAAATGATTAATGACACCTTGAAAATTTACTTTAATTTAGACATAATTACATAAGTGATACAATCCTTTCAGTTATTACTTATTATAGTAGTAATACTATACTATAATATAATAGTATATTTTCTGGATTTTATAATACATTTTTAACACGTTAAGCGTCACGGTGTTTTTCACAAAATATGGCTATCCGCTATGAGACCCAATTCTGAGTCTCAACAAATTACCAAAAGTTGCTCCTCCGATTTAAAATCTACAGTGTTGCCACTTTCAGTATAGGTTTTACAAGTTTGCAAATATGATAATTCGTTTTATTTTAATCAATATTTGTTTAAATTGTCAAAACTGTATTTTAGTAAACCTATTAAAAATCCGTGATGGTGAGGACAAAGTTGGTGAGACCCAATTTTGAGTTTCATGGTGTTCAACATATTTTTTTTACCAATATGTGTATTTCAATTATACAATATAATTAATAGGTTAATTTATTGAATATTTAAATAAATAACATTATATAGACATTTAATTGTTTTATTTTTCGTTTTTAAAAGTTATACATTTATAGAATAATAAGTTATAGGTATATTGTGTATTAAAAAGCGTATACAAAATGTTTTAATTCTTATGAAAATTGAAATGTTATAGTATGGATAACATCATAATACCTACAAGCGGTACAGCCCAGAAAACATCGCTATGGCACCAACACTGCCAGAGTGGGCTAGCATTGTCAAGAACAAAGTTCTACGAATATTTCAGGGGTAAGTTTATTGTTTCAATTTATTAACGAAAAGTTTTCGTGCTAGCAATAAAACGCGGATACATATAATATATAAGGAAATCTAATGTAATGAATATCCTATAAGAAAGCTTTTATAAATTGAATTATTTAGGTATAGGTATAACAAACTCGCAACATAGACTTAAGAATAATGTAACGACGTAACGTGTTTTTTTACGGGCGATAAGGATCGTTGTCTTTAGTCGAAAGTCGTTTGCACTTTAAATATATTTCAGCTATAGCATTTACCTCAAGGTATTACGAAAAACAAATTTAAAATTATTTTTAAAAAAAGGTGGGTAAGTGGATGTCGCTCTGCTGTACAGTAGGTTACAAGTGGATCACTGTATAATGGATAGTATTAAATTTGAATTCAATGATATAATATTATCACTGTATAAGAAAAACAATTCTGAGCGGAGACAGTTTGTCAGTTTAGGTATTAGACATACCTATTATATAGGAATACTTATCTATAGTATTAAAAAAAAAAATGACCTATTATATGTATTTTATTATAATAATAGGTATCAATAATAAATTCCAAATTAATAATATCACAATATCCATTAGGTAACGCGTTATACATCAACAACAAACCGTAGTACTATCATAGATATATAATAGTATACTTTAGAAGTTTCAAGTAGGTATCCACAAATAATATTATACAATTACAACAAAATAACTAAAATAGTTATTCCAGGTTTTTTAATATGTAATTTCGTCCAAATTTGAACTTAAAATTTCTATAAAAATAAACTGTGCTTATGTATTTCTTAGAATTTTTGGTAACAGATTTAAGTATTTACGTGGAATATTGTTTTAAATTGTCAATCCTTAGATATAAAAGTTAAACATTTTATAAATTTTTAACTACAATATAATTAATCAATTTTAAATTTGATAAATTTTGTCAAAATTTCAACTTCAAATGCTTATAAAAAATAATTGTGCCTATGTATTTTTAATATTTTTCAACTGCTAGGTATTGCAACAATGTATCAGGAGCCTTGTATTCGTTTTTTACAGTTTTTGGCCCAATAGATAAAACTTTATTGTTATTTATAGAAAAAAAAACTAAAAAATTGAAAATTTACAATGTCCGTAAACAGCTCAAAAAGAGTCAAATTATTTTCAAAATTTTATCGTATATAGAAAATGCTAATATAAACATTCAGTGAAATTTTCAAAGTTTCTACAGTCACTCGTTTTTAATTACATCAAAATAAGATAATCGTTACGTAAGTAATTGAGTGAATATCAAATGTTGTAAAAATATGAATTCCAAACGCTCATAAAAATTTAATTTGAGTTTCTTATAGACATTTTTTTTTTGATAAAGGTAGATTATCCTATAAAAAACCTTGTATTACATTTTAAAATCTTAGTTCTAAAAAGAAAAATTTTTACGAATTATTAACTCAAAATAATTTGCTAATTTTCGTGATTTTTACATACTTTGTCAATTTTTGAACTTTAAATGCTAATTAAAAAAAGCAGATAAGTGGATGTCGTTCTGCTGTACAGTAGATTATAAGTGGGTCATTGTATAATGGTTATATTAAATTTGAATTCAATGATATAATATCATTGTATAAGAAAAACTGAGCGGAGACGGTTTGTCAGTCTGGATATTTTATATTGTTATTATTTATTTTATCATGTAGGTAATCAAGTTGAACTAATATTAAAATATTACAATTTTTTATTCGTTTCTAAGGTGATACACAAAGCGTTAGAAATTAAAATCCCATTTTTAGCGTTTTTTCGTAATTTTTCGGTGGTTTTTCCAGTGGCATTAAATAACTATTGAGAAAATCGAAAAATGACCTCTCTAAAGTACCATCTTGATCCAATTTTCTAAAATATAAGGTACTATATGTTGAAATCAAAACACTCCTTCTGGAAGAAATTTTGTATACAGGATATAAAAATAAAAATAAAAAAAAAATAAACACCATTGTAAAAACAATAGCTCCCTCACTCCACTCAGAATCTAAAAACTGTGACTAAGGATTTTTAATATTTTTCAAATGTCATTGTAACAATATAGTAGGAGCCTTGTATTAAATTTTCAGTATTTTTACTCAACAAATAACGTTTTATTGGCATTCATAGAAATAAAAACTAATTAAATTGGAAACTGAAATTGTCCGTAAACAGCTCAAAACAAATCAAAATATTTTGAAAAATTTATCATGTATAGAAAATGGAAATATAAACAACCAGATTTGCGTAAAAAATTCCCGTTTTTCCTTAATTTTTCTTTTGTTTTTCACGGCGCTTTTGAAAACTATTGGAAAAATTTTACTTTCGACCCCCCAAAGTACCAACTAGATTCACTTTCCTATCAGAAAAGGTATTGTTGAAGAAAATCCAAGCACTTTTACTGTCCTAAAAGGTGATGACAGACACAAAAAAAAAACCAAAAAAAAACACACATCATTGTAAAATCAATACATTCATCGTTCCACTCAGAATCTAAAATAAAGTTAGTTAAATTGTGATTTATAAAAATGTTAGTCAGTCTACTACATCTGTTTAAAACGCATGTTTATTTCATTATATTTAAAACGTCTGAGTCTTAGTTTCTTTATACTATATTCAAATAAACTTGTTTCTATATTTTATTATAAACTACATGAGTTGAACAAAAATACAGTGCTCTACAGATTAAAATATAGCAATAGCAATAATGGTGAACTACACACAAAAATGTATGATAAGAAAAATTTTGTGTTTTAATTGCCTGCAAAATGTGAGTTTACTACACTTAATGTTATAAATCTAATATTATAATATTGGTCACATTTGTATAAAATTGAGCTAATTTAAATGCACTCCAAATATTATTTAATTTTAGAAATAGCTCATATGATTTGGGTAGAAAAGTGAACGTTTAAAATTATTTTATTCATTGTTACTAGGTACCACATTGAAATTGAACTTTGTTATATTAACTAAATAAAACTATTTTATTATGAGAAACCCATTAAAAATATGATAATAACTACCATTATTGATAATATTATTGTTAGGTATACCTACCTACAAAGCAATAACATTACATTTCGTTATAAAATATAATAGGATAAAAAAATATACCTATATAGAAATTAATATTATCAATATTTATCATCTTAGAAGTTAAAAGGATATTAAATCATTTTTTTTGAAATCTTGGTGTTTTATTAGAATAATTTCAGAATATGATCGTATTATATGCGTGAAAAATAATTTTGAAAAACTAAAGAAGCAGTTGCAATTATTGCGTAAAAGTTTATATTAAAATCAATTATATTTACAATTGGAAGCCTCTAGAAATTTGGATTTTTAACCACTTATTTATTTAAACGTAATGTGCTTTGGGGATATTTGAAAATGTTTATATATAATAGCTTTCTAATTTTATTTAACACTCAGGGCATCTACTAATATTGCAATAATTAGACTATTTGGTGCTTACAACATTTGTTGTAAATTAATTCGTATAAATAAATTTTAAAAAGTGTGTATTGTAGTGTATAAAGAGTAATATTTTATTTCCACTATAATCCACCGAAACAGTGTACTGAGGAAAATTGCATTATCAGCGGAATGCAGCCATGTTCTCCCCTTGAGGCTTATTGCAATAAAACGAGGATTTCATATACGATTGTCCTGCACCCAAAAGTCAAGTAGTCATGTTATCAACACGCGCGAATACTGTAGGGTGGTATCGTCCGTGTGATTGATTTTATAGTTTTTCCAATAATAAAATATTGTTGGTTTGTTGGAAATATCCTTAGAGTACCTATACCTATACCTATACCTACCTATCGTTCTTAATAATTGACAACGGATGTGAGAGAATAATTTTTCATTTTTATTGAATTTATTTGAATTTTAAAATATATACATTTATAATAATATATTATTAACTATTTGTCATTGATGACATTATAATATTAATAATAAGCAGCTATGGAATGTGTATACTCTATGATTTTATCTGTAAGCCATTTTGTTCATATAAAACAATATAATTGATCGTTTTCGAATAATTTAATACAATTATTAAATAATATACATCCATACATTATATTATGTATGATAATAATAATAGACACGTACAATTCATCAATATTTAAGATGTACGCTGTACACCTATAATAATAATAAGTTTAGAAAAAATAATAATTTTTTTCTCTACAGATAGTGTAATAAAGTATTGCAGAACGCGACTTAATTGAACAAAAATAATTAAATAACATTTATAAAAATAAAATAAATATTATATAAAATGATGCTGTCCCCATAAAATATATACCATGTACACTTGCACCCCATTTATTACGACCCTAGCACTAACACACAAACACAATTCCATTATGTGCAATATAGGGAAATGATGTTTTTATAAAAATGACTATAAAAGTATAAATATTATGCAATACATTCAATATTGGCCCTATCTAGTTCGTTACTGCGTCGTTTCTCTCTTTATCGTTCACTCTATTAATGTCACAATTTTTATTTAACCGTCCAGCATAAAATTTAATATCGTGAATTTTGAACAGATTATTATATGTTGTATAACCAAAGTGTAAAACTACAAAAAAAAAAAATTTAAAAAATGAATTTCATGTTTTTTCTGCGCTTATTTTTGTTTTTATAATGTGAATCAATTTTCGACTTTGGAATCCTCGATTTCCAATGAATATAAAATTATAGGTAATATGTTTGGGAACGATTAATTATTTTACCTATCTATAAATTATTTATAATAATATTGAGTTTTATCGTTTCGCGTCGAAAAACCATATATAAGATTTCCTCTCACTGCTTATTTTTCAAGAAAACCGTTTATTATTATTATTATTATTATTATTGCCTTGTGTTTATAGAATAATGGTTTTTATTTCATTGTATTAATGAACGATCAATAGAAGACGGATATATTCTCCGAAACTCATATTTATTATACAGACCGTAATAATATTGTCAAAGCAATGTCCCTCAGCAGTCATTTATATAGCTGTGGCGGCGACGGAAAAGTCGTCTAGAAAAACAGCCCAGTCGTCCTACATATACACATTATTTGGAAAAAAGCTTTTATTTTTATCTTTGTAATCTGAGCCGGTCCCTTTTACTTTATAAGACAGTATCACTTGTTTTTAGACAACGAAAACGACGACAAAGACGTTATATAGTTTAAACACATTAACTTTAATCGGTTTTATACTTTAGTTGCGTTTATGTTCTCTATTTTCTAGATATTCGAATTTAATCAAAAATGAAAAACCTTCGTAAAAATATTACATATCTCGTCCTGTTTATAACCTGTATAAACATGTATACAATAATAATATAATCAGTGATATCCCATTGAGAACGGTCAATTTTGTTTACAACTGCCTATATAACTTGATTGAGCTCAGAAAAAATATTCTCGTTTTGTGCAACGTTGTCAATTTTTTGGTGGTCGTTCTATAAGTTAGTTTAAATGTTCGCGACTTAAGAAATAATCGTATATTTCGAGTATATGTTTCAACGCGTATCATACGTATTCATCATTTGTACGATTACTATATTTTGTTATCTCCGCATAATAATAATCACACATTGTTATATTATATTTTTGTGTTTTTTGAGATAAACTAGTACTCTGCGGTCCAACGTCAAATTGACTTTTTTCATGGTCAAATATACTTATATATGCATTTCTATGCAATAAAGGCAAAATATGTAAAATATAATTTTAAATATAACCTCCTTGTGTTATAAAACACATTAATTATTTTTTAATACATATCATTCATAATTTTCTGCGACCTTCCTAGACAAATTTTTAAAAAACTAGAAGTCCTCAATAATATTGGTCGAGTGATTGAAATTAAAAATAATATTACCTATGTAAATTAATTAATTCACAAAATGTTTTAAAACAGTTATTTTTTTATAATTTTTCTCGGCTGTTGGTAACGTAAATGTAGACTATAAATGATAATAAAAACAATGAATTTGTTTGCGTCTTTGAGTCGATTACTGTGAATATGTCTACATGCCAGATATATATAATATAGCTTTTGCTTTGATAAATTAATTACATTGTATGATACCTAAAAGATTTTTTTGCTGTTATTGTTTTTAAGCTTAAATAATTTTTTTTTTTTAATCGACACGTTTTTACTGAAAATACTGGCGCTACACCTCGGGACTTATTGTACTTTCGCGTGACGACACGCACGATTTAACCACGACACACTCATATAGTGACTGCTGTATACATCCTTCCCCGCCACTGCCGCGAAATCATTAATATAATATATGAAAAAAACCCTTTACATCGTCAATTACGTTTATTGCTTTTCCGTGGATGCTTTTAGCTGACGTCCATTAGTGTCTCGACAAACTTTTCATATCCACGCCATTAGTGTCATTCACTATAACTTTTATGTCATTTGACGTCGACATAAAAATACAAATGATATATTAATAATAATAATAATAATAATAATAACGGGAAAACACCGTTTAAGACAATATGTGATTCTAGAGTCCCAAAACGAATACACACGATTCGATGTGCATTTCCGTCAAAATTATATTTATGCGTTCGGATAATATTATAATATAATAGTGTGTCAAATGTATAATGTACCTATACCCATGTAGTTAGTAAAGAAAGTATAGAGTTTGTGTTTATATAAATCCTGCAGAGTATAATATTCACCAAGAATACGCTTACCTTTAATTTTATCATTATTTAATTGTAAATTCAATACATTCAGTTTATTTTGTATTTTATATACTTTTAAACATCATAGTATTTTGATTTACTAAGGTCTAAAATTTGTCAAGCAATTTGACAATTGTCACCTGCAGTGTGGTAGAATCTGGTTTATAGAGATTGATATACCAACGATGGTATGCATACCAGATTTTAAGTTTTAATCAAAATTTTACTAACGGCTAAGACTTTTTATTACGATGATATTATTCACCAAGCATATGCTCACCCCCATTTTTAGTTTAATAATGCATTTATTCAAATTCTGACTAATGAAAATATTAAGTATACCCAAAGACCTTTAATTTCAAATTCTTGAAATGTTTTGTACTACTTAAGAAGTGTCCTGTGATGATACAAACTTCTGCTTTTGAAATGAGAAATTGAGAACCCCGTTTTTACCGTAAATTATTAAGTGGATAATTTGTTTGAAAATCTTGATGTATTCCTAAATCGAAATTCAAACGACTATTTATCCTGTTATAAAAATGTTTATAAATAGGATAATATAGTCCTTAAAAATGGTTTTACAATAATATGAAGTAGATATAATATAATATCGGATCTAATTAGACTATAATATATAATAACGTATTTATTAGACTCAAGTCCTATTGGACCATTTTTACAAATTATTAATGTTGACAGATTAATATTAATCAATAAAGTTTTCAAATTACCATATCTTCCAAACCCATTATCATATTTAATAGTTAGTACCTACATATAGTCAAATAACTCAAAAACTACTCATTCGAATTTTAATTCACATACGTCAAAATGTTCAGAAAAGTTATCAGCTTGATAATTTACAGTAGAAAATGGTGGTTATCAATTGAAAACAGAAGCTTGTATATAGGACTCTTCTTAATCAGTACAAACAAATCTCAAGAATTTTTAAAATTTTAGAATCTGTACCTGTTTAAAAATTCCAATTTGAAGGAAAAAAGGAGGCGGACATGGCCAGGGAATCAACCTGTATAGTATAAATGTACCAATATTGAAAGAATGAGGAGGTGGTATATTGTAATTTTTTTTTCTACCCATGAGTACAATAAATCGTATAAATAAAGAAATAGTTAACAGTTTACAATACAATACAATAATATATAAGAGAAACAAACGACATTATATAAATATAAAAAGAGAAACGTATAGTAAGATTCAAAATATTCGTTCTTTAAAAATTCGTAGTTAATATTAATAATATTAATAAACAAATTAGATTAAAATAAAAATCATAATCTCTGAAATCATTTAAATGCGGACTCTTATTTAAGAAGTAATTAATTCTGCGAATAGCCATTTATAGACTACTTATTTCTCATTAATTAGACCTATATGAATATTTTTTTGTATAATGTTGGCATCTGATTAAATTAGGTAGAACCTAAATAGTCAACAAAAGATTGGCCAAAGGATTTTTTCGTATATTTTACTGGCAAATTATAGCCTATATGTTCTCTTAAGTGTCTGTTATTGTTATTGAGACTAATTAATTTTAGATTCTGAGCGGAGCGAGGAAGCTATTTTTGTTTTGACAATGGTGTTTATTATTTTTTTTTTTATATCCTGTATACAAAACTTCTTCCAGAAGGAGTGTTTCGATTTCAACATATAGTACCTTATGTTTTAGCAAATTGGATCAAGATGGTACTTTAGAGAGGTCATTTTTCGATTTTTTCAATAGTTATTTAATGCCACGAGAAAAACCACCAAAAAATTACGGAAAAACGCTAAAAATGGGATTTTAATTTCTAACGCTTTGTTTATCACCATAAAAACGAGTAAAAAATTATAATATTATAATATTAATTCAACTTACAGGATAAAATAAATAATAACAATATAAAATATCCAGACTGACCAACTGTCTCCGCTCAGAATCGTTTTTCTTATACAATTATATTATATCATTGAATTCAAGTCTAATACAATCCATTATACAATGACCAACTTGTAATCTACTGTACAGCAGAGTGACATCAATTTATTTTTTTATTGTAAATAAAATTGCAAACTTCTTGTATAGGTATCTTTTTGGAAGAACAACTAATTTTATGTAATTCACTTTTGTGTTTTTAAAACATTTTCATTTACACCTCCCCATACCAAAATATTGACAGATGGGCTGATAGAACGTAAAATAAATGGTTCGTAAAATGTCTACTGATAAAATATCTTTTAGTAAAATTAATTTGTGCAATGAGTATATCGAAGAGTCCCTACTAAATTATGGATATGGAAATTCCACCTTAAATTATTATCGAAATTAATACCCAGATAGCGAATTTTTGATACTTGATTAATTTGTTCACAGTTTTGCATATTGCATATAAATCGATTTTGGCAATTATGAATTATTAGAGGAAAGTTGTCATTGGTAATCTTATTTATTGATAACTTCATGCACATAGTTTTGTCTGAATTCATAGTTAACCCTGTTTACATGTGCATTTGTACGTTAAGTGTAGACCTTTCGTTGCTTTGAGGTATACCCCTTCCCAGCATTTATCCGAAAATAACAGACAGGTATCATCTGCGTAGGTTACTATTTTGCGATCAATGTTTAAATCACAAACTGTATTAATGTATAGTATGGACAAAATAGGACCTAGAACACTACCCTGTGGGACAGCATATTCGATATAACTTGTGTTGCTTATTACATCATTTAATTTTAATTCATCATATTGATACTTGGTAAAAAAAAAGGCACATTGTACTACGCGTATAATTATACGGTCGTCAATCGCGCTCAATAGGAGCTGGCGGTATGTATATTATAATATGCGCGTCGAGCGCTTTATAGTTAAAAAAGTTTCGCACCGTCAAACATTCGAAGGTCTTCTTTTTGTACCTACAGCTTAACAATACATATTATACACGTATAGTACAAAACGTGCGTAATGAAAAAAATAATTTATATAATATATATATATATATATAATACAACTTAACTCGCTTTTGTCGGGCGGCAAACTTCATTTAATTTATATGACGGTAAAAGGAGAAAGAGAATATATATATAAAAAAAAGTACAAATCGGTGCGGAAAGTAAGCGTAGGTGCCTCTATATATATGTGTACCACGGACGGCGGCGGAGACTTTTAATATCGGTCCGTGAAATGTAGGGTGGTGTTAACTCATCTAGAAATTCGAGATAACGTCCGCACAAAAGGTACAGCGGCGCGGTGGTGCGTAGAGCAATATACGATATATTATATTATATTATTATATTTATAGAAGTTACTGCAGTACTGCATAATATAGGTAAATACTTTTTGGATGTCACGCTATACATATTATACCTAGTAGTACATAGATACACGACCTCATGGCCACGTGTCGGCAACAAACGTATATAATATATAGCTCTGTTTGATAATAATAATGTTTACCATTATTTATATTATAATATTATACTGTATAATAATAATATAATATCGGTGAAACTGTTTTATAATACTGTATAATAATGTATAATAATGTATATTATTATAACACGATAATATAATTTTTTGACGCTTTTCGACGTTTAACCGACACACGTTCTATATATTGGCTATTATCCTACACGTGTATATTGGTCGGCGTCCCCATTCACGTTATAATAATAATAATTTCGCCGTCGTTTTAATGGATTTTAAAAATATCACGGTCGTATACGAAACACAAATTACATAGTCCCTACCTATATGTCTATAATATGGTCTGCTTACACTAGAAACTACCCTGTAAAACAAATTGACGTGTGTAGCGAGTATATACTGCAGTAACAATAATGACAATATATACAGACGAAATAAAAGGTAAAAAATATATTGCACCTATAATACGCGTATATGTTTATAGTAAAAATCTATACTGATATATAATATATTATATTAAAATATTTCATGTCTTAATTGTTACAAACAACTCTTGACGTACGTCACGTAGTCAATTCGAATATTAATTTACGAAAATTAAAAAGAGTTTTTGATACGAGTGACTGTAATTGCATTTTATCAATTATAGACGGAAATGTATAATTACGATATACCGATGTGTAAATCACTGTACACGAGTAATGTGGTAAATTATAGGTATTGAATAAATTCGACAGGTGGTAAATAATAAACACATAATTCTACCAAAATTATGATAATATGACGAACTTTATTTAGGTGAAAATAATAACCCTGCTATATTGATAAACAGCGCTAATGTATGCATTGAAAGAACGGAAAAACGCGGATCCGCGCGCCTTGTACCTATAATGTGTAAATTATTATAATGAAATCGTTTCGAATGCGTCGAACATCTTCCGAGAACAACAGCTCGAGATTATCGTAATGATTGAAATACGAAAAAACAAACGACTACCGACGCTTTTTATACCTCCGCTGTGCCAGGGCCGCACTGTCGAGGTTAATCTCGATAAGTGTGTAGAGCCCAAGTGCTCGCATTGAAAGTAAAAACAATATAAATCGCCGTTACACGCAAATCCTCGGCATTAGGGCCCGTCGCTTGAAAATTATATATATATATATGGAGCGTATACTCACGGGGATTCGATCGCCTTTATTGTCATTTATTTTCCCTGTTGCTCCGAGTAATTAAACGTTCCTGTTAAAGGATTCCACCGCTGCTGCTGTCGTAGCCGTTTCCCTGCAAGCCCTCTTTCGAGCCATTTAATAATATAATATATATATATATACATTTAACTTATCGGTACAATCTGTGAAATAGATTTCTGCAGTGGGGACGAAAAAAAAAAGAAACGGACAGAAAGAAAACCCTTTTATATAAGATTGACGCAACCTTTGTCTCGACGCCGCAAACCTTTGCCCACTGTACTCTTCGCGCCATCGTTGTTTAAAACTAATAAAAGCCAATAAACTCCCACGAGTTCACAAAAATAATATGACTACTCTTAAAGCAAGCAGATATCGAAGGTTCGATGATGTAATTTTGTCGATATTATTTTAATAACATAATAATACTAGTATTATATAATAACAATATATTATTATTATTATCTTAAACTTACGTTATTATCTAACAATTCAGATTTTAATGTCGAGTTTTGAAAATCATTTGTATGGTTCTTGGCAGATTATTCGTATTCTTAAGACTATAAAGTATAATATAAAAATAAGACCTTGAGAGTTATATTATAAATAAAAATAAAAATGTTATTATTTAGATCCTGCACGGAGTTGCCCATGACAAATTAATTAATGCCCGTTGATTTCCCCTTCTTAAACTCCGTTAAATGTAAACTGCACAGATTTTGAACACATTTATTTGGGTTGTTTGGACCAAACTTAAAATTCTAAATCTAAATTCTATCTATAATAACTATTTTATTTTTTTCAAACAATATGGCAACCTAATACATTCAACAAAAAAATATTCGTTTTTTGTTAGCCAACAAATCTCTGTGTGAGCTAATATTTTAAATATTGGCTTCGAGGTGCACATCCTTAGATATAGGATTAACACTATGTATCAAATTTCAGAATTATGTGCGATAGACCTGGTTTTTTGATCATTTATACACCACATATACACATTGTCTGTAATTAATCAATGTAAATTACCGCCTTTCAGAATTTTACAAAACATTACCTATACCTAACCTATGGCCATATTATAATAAAAATCAAGGCTGGGCATTAACGAGTTAAAAAGTTAAAGTTAAGTTAAAAAGTTAAGTTACTTTTAACTAAGTTACTTAACGAGTTACTTTTTTTTTAAGAAGTAACTTCTATCTTAACGAATTACTTTTTTTTTAAAGTAACTTATAACTTAACTCGTTAATTCATTTTATAATCACGTTAAATTATATACTTTTATAATTCATTTGATTATTAATATTTAGTTCATAGTTGGTAATAACAAAGTAAAATTTAAAAGTTTTACCATCACTTTAGAAAACTTTTAGGTAAAAAAATAAAATATACAAATAATTTAATTATTTTGTTGGATTTCATAATATATAAGTACTTACAACAAAATACATTTTTTTAAGATATAAAGACCTACATTATAATATTATGTTATTTGTAGATCTTTAACATGATGTGTAAATGGTGTAATTATAAGTTTTATATGAAAAAAAAAAGTAAATTATTTTTAACTAAGTTAAGTTACTTATTTTTTCCAACTAACTTGTAACTTTAACAAGTTAAATAAAAAAGGAAAGTAACTTTTAACTTTAAACTTAACTTACATTTTTCCAAATTAACTTAACTTGACGAGTTAAAAAAAATAGTTAACTTGCCCAGCCTTGATAAAAATAATATCAAATTGAACAGTAGGTACACATATTATTGTATAAGAATGTTATTTACATGATTAAAATATAGTGTGGCCTTGATACAAGTGGTTATTACTTGATATTGGTTATAAAAACATCATTTTTATTTGGGACATTTTTTTCGTGAAATTGGACCGACTCGCTGGCAAGTAAAATAACTCTTGAAGCATGTGCGAGTTTTACTGGAAAACGAATGTGAATTTTCTGTAACAAGCGTGGTCCGTCAATGTAATAGATTAGTGTGATATGAGTAGACACCAAAGCAGAATGCCTCGAAGAAGACAATAAAACTTGCATTTGTAAGAAATAGGAATAGGAAAATATGAATTGATTGTGTTCAGATTGTTTGTATTTACGCACTCGAACGGTTTGAGTAAATATCGAATATATTATTTATACTCGGTTAGAACTGCAGCATGCAGGTAAAAATGAAATAGAAACAACAATATTATTTAATATTTTGTTATTGAAATAGTAATCTTTGCAAATATTTACAATGCATTGTGTATATATATCTGATAAAATATTCGAGTATTATTATTCACTTTGATGTGTGTACATTATAGTACTTCAAAATATAGGACTGAGCGTCGCACGCGACAAAGAGAGGCTATATAATATAATATAATATTAAAAACAAATATTGTTGTAGCATGACTGTAGAATGCCTATCTCCCGTGTATACAATACACATAATATAAATAATACGATTTCAAGTATAAACATTAAATCTATTTAAACTATATGCCTACGCAATTCGTGGACTGTCTGGTGCTGTCTAATTGACAGTGTCTATATCATATATTATGACCGTTTTTAATGTCATTATTTTATAGTGGTCGCATATTTTGGTGTAGGTAAGTAGGTGTGTCGTCGTAGGTCGCAAAACAATATTCGACGTTGCTTTGTGATTTAAAAAAAAATGCGGCCAAATCGTAGCTCTGCTACAGGGGAGTGTATCGTTTTAATACGTTATTATTATTATTTTCTGCCCTTCGTTATCCGCAAATATTCTCCGGTTTCGTTTAATATTCAAGTCATCACTGCCGGGGCTATAACTCATTGTCACCGAAGGAGGAGTTTTGATTAAGAGATACAGGCGTTTAATGGACTGCCGCCGTTGTAGCTGCTCCACTGGAACGCACCCTAAAAAAAAGAAAATACTTGCAAAGGACTGATGACGACAATAACATCAACGGGACCCTCTCCGACGCCGCATATATATATATTATACACTATATACATATATTAAACGTATATTACTTAATATATTACATAAGCCATATAAATAAGGAAATTACTATATATATATTATATAATATATTATAATATAGTATATACAAGCCGAATTAACCGATCTCGGTGATTAAATTCTTCATTGTAATTAATTATTATTATAGCGACTGAACGAAATGAAATACGCGCGGCGTTTGTTTTGTGTTTTATCGTAATCCGTTTCTCAATGAAAGACGACGATAGGCGGTAGTAAAAAATATTTTTCAGTTTTTATACATTTTTCATTATATATCGGGTGATCCATAATTTACTGTAAGACACTCACTATTTTGCATCAAAACATTAATGTTTTTGATAATAATTTTTTTTCACAATTTTAATTCGTAAAAAAAATATTTTTAATGACATAATGTATGTTTAATTCCTTATTTCAAAGCAGAATATCTCTTGAAGTATTTCGATATATAAAAATCGAATTTTGGATGGTGAGTTATATAAATAGTTCTATTAAAATATTTAGTAAATTACTGGAATAATTTCAGTTAAAGAATAGGTACTCATATTATAAGGAAATAAAAACCGAGTGTAGAGGTGAGAACTAATTTATCACTTTCTAGCCCTTTGAAATCCGCATAGAAAATGTGTAAAAAATTTTCTTTTTAGAATTATTTTCACTATATTTAGTCTAAATAATATGAATACTTTTGGGGCCATAAAAAATAGATGATTGGACATTGAAACTATTTTTTCACTAGCTGAAGTTATAAATAATATATAAATCTTAATTCAATATCAAAATGAATAAAACTACCTCAAATTTCAACTTTATTTTGCTTTACTTATTGAATTACTTAAATAATAAATATGTATTTTTATAACAAACAAAAATTGTTGGTCTATACCTATATTGTCCCCGTTGCAGGAACCTACTATCGACTTTGAAGTTAAAAAACTTCCAAAATAAAGTTGACAAGACAGGGGAGTAATTAAGGAGGGGATGAGAGGGATAGATCCCTCCCCAGAGCCTTGATAATATTATATATTATATTATATACTCACCAATGTACTTGAAAATTTAATATTTTGTGTGTAAAAAAATGTATATCCCTCCCAGGACAAATTCCTAATTACGCCACTGTGATGGGAGGGGATGGGGAGGCGTAGGCGTGGGCTGATAATTTGTTATATTTAGGAGAGGCTTACAACTATAGGATCATTCCTAAGTTTGGTATGCTAATGCCGTGGGTATGTAGCATTTTTAACTTTTGCATCAACCTTAGCAATAAAAATTGAAATTTTAATACATAAGTATAATTCAACTACACCGCTGCACCCTGGACATTATAATATATAATGACACTCATACAAAAATCATGTTTAGACAGCAGAAAACTTATTTGAAATTTTATCGTATATTATAATCGTGACAGTGAATCTGTTTTTGAATGTAAATAAGTAAGTGAGTAGGTAACTAGCAATAGAGTTTTTTTTCGAAGAAGAAGCCTCAGCATTTTCTTTTGCACCGCGGGGTCCCCCACAGAGTTCAAGATTCGGCACTGCATGTACCACCTTCTATAATACTGCTTCACAAAACACGAACATTATAAGATATTTTATGCCTTGTATATTATGATGGTCTCCTGGGGAGGGGTTCTGGAGAAGTAAATTATTTTGAAATCGGTCTCGTCACGTGGACTTAGATTCGCGTAACGATCACGCGGGGGTCGTCGGCAAGGAAAAAACGCCACCTAAAGATGTCGACCCGATTTTCGCGTTCTTGTCCTACATAAAAGTGCGTACGCTGCTGTGAAGATAATAATAATGTAGACGCCGTGAAACGGACGAGAGGTGGAGGCAGCGACGGCGACGGCGGCGGACGTTTGGCGCCAGACAGATATTCGGACAGGGCGCCAAGAAAGAGGTCCGTATATAAAAGCGGACGACCCTTCTACCCTTCGGTTTCACCGCCACCGCTTCCACTTTTGCGCGCATTTGGCATCGAATAAAATATTATATCTGTATATATATGTATGAGTGTGTATATAAATTTACATTCGAATCGTAGTACTGTATAAAATACATATATATATATATATAATATATATATGTGTGTGTCCCTCGCTGTGTCTGTATATATAGGAAAATAATATTATGCCCTACAAGAAATATTGTCTACTGACTGTCGGAACTTTTTGTCGGAAGTTGTTTCTAAATATATATACTTGGCGGGTTATCCATTTAAATGCGACAACACTAATTTTTCGAAATCGATTTTTGTGTTCTAAAATAAAAATGTTCTTGTAATAATATTATATAACTTTCTGCAGAAGTATTTATTAAACGCTCTTCATTTTTAATTATTTTATTATGACGATATATATTAGATATTTGAACAAGTCTTTCTAGACGATAGTCATCGAACAAATTAAAAACCTAAAAGTTGTTTTCTTTTTCCCCTTCACTTTTCTCGTCGAAAAATTGAAAAATGAAATCGCGTTTTTTAGTTCTCGGTCCTATCTCTGTCATGAACTTCAGAGCCACGTCAGCTACTTACGGTTGGGGCTTAGGAGTACCGTCAGACAGTAAGAATATATTATTTAACACATCAATAAATTCAGAAATTTTTTTTTTTATACTTCTTAAGAAATATAATTATTACAATTTTAATTTTGAAATAAGAAAAAAAAAGTGTTACCTATATAACCAATAAATGGAAGCCTGCGAAACATTAAGTTTTTGTCACTAAGACATAAGTGGGCGTACTGAAAACCTGTAATAATGTATAATAAATAAATATTTTTTTATAGTACCATTGGAAAAATCCTAAATGTCTGACGGGACTTATGAGCTCCGACAATAAAATACGTATTGTTTATTGAGTTTGAATATCTAAGCTGCACTAATACAATTTAATAAGTACCTACATTCCTTCCATATTATATAATTATGAAATAATAATACGTAAAAATGTCATGCTTACCTTAAAAAAAACTATCAATTTCAAAAATGTAACGCTAGTGGATTTTCATAAGCACATGCATATTTGATTTTTTTTGTTGTTTGGTTTTTATGAATATTTTTTTCGTCGACACTTTTATATATCCCACACCCTCATTGTTATGCCATAGCTTATACGCTGAATCTGTATCGACTAATGATTTTCTACACAGTATATTATACACTATACAGAGTGATATGTATAGTGACTAAGCAGGCTTACCTCCATTTATTCCTTTAATAATAATTTTATTCATATTCTGATTTTTGGATTTTTTAAGTATCCTATGATTCAGCTTAATTCTTGAGTTTTTTTTGTACAGGGACTAAGGGGTGTTTTGTGTCGATACAACTTGTGTCTTTTGAATGAATACCTCTCTTTTTTACTGTAAATTATTTATTTAGTGGAAAATTTGTTTGCAAATGTTGATATAACGTATTAAAAATTCGAACGAGTACTTTTCTCAATAATTATTAAAATGTTTACATTAAAGATAATAATTGTCCTTAAAAATGGTCTTACAAAAATATAAAATAGATTTAATATTGGATCTAGTATTTTAATATACTTTTTAAAAATGATAAATGTTGATAGATTAATATCTTAATTGCTAAAATTTTCGGAACACAATAGCTCATATTCCTATATCTTCAAAACCCATTATCATGGACCTGGTCCTTATTAGTACACAAAATTAATAACTTAAAAACTAATTTTGATATATTTTGATACGTACCTAAACATTTTCATGAAAATTATCTGTTAAATAATTTACAGTAGAAAAGGTCAATTGAAATACAGAAGTTTGTACTTCTACAGGATACTACTAGTAGTATCAGCGGTGGCACAAAAAAATCACAAAAATTTGAAAATATGGTTTTTAAGTATGTTCATAATATAGTCCAATATATTCTGATAATGAATAATTGGATCATTGATGAAAACAGAGGATGAGCATGCTTGGTAATTCACCCCGCATATTATAATAATAATTTTGGATTTAAATCGAAAATACTTCTGACAAACATTTTAGTTGTAATCGAAATATATATATATGCGTTTATCGTTCTATTTCATAACAAAATATATAGTTTAAAGTTTAGACGAGCATTACAGGCGGAAAATGGTATCCATATTATTTTATATCGTATACATATATTATTCATTTCCACGAATGAATGTTATATTTAACAGGAAATTCAGAAATACATTCTATGAACTTATGCAGTTTTATTAGTTAAGTTTTAAATTGGTCGTCCATTATATTATTACTTGGAATTGGAATACTGTTATATACAAAAAAACTTGTTACTAAAAGAGTTATTTGCTGTGTAGTTAAAATAGCTGCGCTGTGAAATAGATTCTGAACTGTGTTTAAGTCTGTAATTTAAGCAGACTTACCGTCTGGACCGTTCCGTATAATATAATAATATAATAATAATATAATGTACGCGTGTTTGTCCACGATAAAATAATAATGCGCACCGCAGTACTTACATAATATTATATACTTTGGTCTCAGACGATCGAATTTTTAAACTCTTTTAAACCTGGTCGGTCGCTTTATATTATATTCCATTTCGTAAAAATATAGTTTTTCGCTCTCCAAATATTGTACGAGTATAATATAATGATGACACAGTAATTGCGTCCGGACGTCTTCATTAACGTCTGCTTCAATGTCTAACCGTCATCTTGTCTTCCTGACAACTGACGATTTCGTGACAGCTACTTTTTGTATTGCTGAAGTGTAAGCTCTTTTTGTCATTCGTTAAAATAAAATATTCTAGACAATTTTTTATCAACAGTCTTTTTCCTTTAAACTAACGATAATGTTATTTTATTTCAACAAGATTTGAACGTGTATTGTGAACCATCGTTATTAATAATTGACATTCGAATACTGAAATACCTCTATTTACATAATATATTATATTATATATTTATATATAATTAATTGTCTTCGTGACTATAAATTATGTTCTCAATATATAATAAATAATTTTGGGACGTAATAATATTTATTCATAAATTATAATACATTAATACAAATATTTGGCTATGTATAGGAACTTTAAATTGTTATTTTAATCATTTTAAATCCATTAGGATTCATAAATCCATATTTATTATACTGTATTTATGTAGAATTTGAGAGATAAGTTTCAACGTTTCTAGAGATGAGCCAAATTTTCTAAACAATTTGATCGTTAAATGTAAGCACACAATATTATGATATGGGTATTGTAATAATAATATGTTCACGAGATAACTAGTTTTAATACTTAAATATTTTATACTTTTATGTTTATCTTATTTGTATAATGAATATAATGTGCCCTACGCTGAAAACCGAATAAACATGTTTATTTTTGCTAGCCAGAAAAAAACAACTCTTAAATAGGTACATTAAATAATTTAAAAAAAATAACACGATGGAAGTTTGCCCTCTATTCATTGCTTATTTTTACTATAAAAAATAATTTAAAACAAGATAATTATTTAGTGTTTCATATTACTAATTAAGGTGTTCAAGGCTTAAGTTGTTGAGTTGAACAATTGTTTAATTGTCCTTAGAAATCATGCGCCACCGTCGTCACTCCTTATCCACGAGTGTTTCGTATATTATTTCATAATACAGTTGAGTCACGATAACTCAAACCTCGATAACTCGAAAACCTTCACAGTTTAAAGTTTTTTCTTGCCCCTTGAAGTAGTTATTAGTTATATTTGAGGTAAATAAACTAGAAAAAAACAGACAACCCGGATTTATTTTGATTCCGCTTGCAGAGATTCTAGTTCTTGAGACTCGACTGTCATAAGCAAATTTTAAGGGGCGTCAAATTGACGAAAAATAAATATCCATGGTTAAATGTAAAAAAATAGTATTGTACTGCAACCTATTTAAAGCTATATTTTTGTCATCTACAGCGTCAATGGCTCGATGACTGGAAGTTTGATTTCTAAAACGAAAAAGCTGGACGGAAAACAATGAGCGCAATGTCCGATCGATCTTGTTATTTTTAACCACTTTTCGCGGTGTAGTGAAAAAAAAAAACTACCAATATATTATAATACGTACGAACAGTCGACCGGCAATAAACGCTTTGCATATACGCGATAAAATAATAGGGACCGCGATCGTTCAGTGCCGCCGCCGACGTTAATATATATACACGGTCGTATTATATGAAAACACGCTTAACAGCGACCCAGTCTTTAGGGATTGAGCGTATAATAATATATATAGTAGCGATTTCAATCGGAACTCGAGTGCTTAAGCACTGCTGTTATATACTGCCACCATATTATATAAACGCGTATATTATTATATATAAAATATATCTATATACACTGTACTCAGATCGCAACACTCTCTATATATGTGTACACCATTGGCCGATGTTTAATCAACAAGTTGATGGCCGCGGGCCCGCCACCCACCCACGATGTTTGTTCATGCAAATGCTCGTCCGGGCCCGCGTATAGATCTCTCTCGATCTCTCTACCCCTCTTTCCGCATACGCGTATATATGACGTGGTACCCGTCGTCGTATAACATTAACAAAACACACAACGAAATTTATGTACACGCGTTTATAATATATACAGGGTGATCATCGATCATGCTCAGTGCTCACCCCATTTTTATTCGCCGATATGTGGCAGTTATTGGAAATCAGATTTTTGGAACATTTAAAAATCATACTTAAAGACCATGTTTTCGAAATTCTTGATATTTTATTTTTACTTATGGAGTGTCCCATGAACCATGTGGACACTAGATTTTTGTTTTTCAAACTCATTAAATAATTAATAATAAAAGAAAGCGGGGAGGGTTCATTTGAAAAACAGAATAGTTTGTATATTGCATAATTATAATTATTATAATTTTATTATAATTACCTACGCATAAGACACTTTTTGAATAGTAAGTACTTATACAAAAATTCCCAAGAATTTGAAAATATTGTTTGAGTATAATTTTTGAATGTCAAATTGAAAAGTTTGAATCACTCTGTATATGCGCGTATCTACGTGTTATGTGTGCGATTGTTTCTGCGCCAGGATATTTACCTCCGGCATAACGCATAGCATGGTAGTATATTATATACATTATCATTTCCATCTCGACCCTTCCCCCCCTCCCTTCCCCCCACCACTCTAAATGGTGAAATCCCGAATCAGTATTCCGACGAGTACTGCAGCTGCAGAAAGTATACTCACGCGCGTGTTTAATGTTTATAGATAGGTTACAATAATTGAGCTTTGACGTGTTTGCACAGGCAAATGAACCCGTCACCGCCACCCGATTGGGTGTTGTAGGTCGCGTTTTAAAGCGTTTAGTTATATTTAACTTAATATAAACAAGTATATAACTATAGAGCATGTATATAGGCATAAAAAAAATTTGTTTTTTTCGAAATTTTTTTTAAAATATAAAACGTGGCATTTGTTATACAAATTATTCAGATAATGAGTTTTTTTTATTGAGTACACGGTCTACACTGTGCGCTGTAGGCATAAAAAAAATACAAGCTTGAAACGTTGACTGTAGATTTGTATATATTGTATATATTATGATGCATGTTTGTTGTTGATAAAACGAGTGATTTAAATACTGAATGATTTACGTTTTGTGTGATAATAAACATCATCTTTTCACCTATAGTAATTGTTATATATTATGATATTATATTATTATTTTACTGTTAGTACCAAATTAATTTATATCAAATAAAAAAGTAATATCAAGCGATTTTTTTGATTTGAAAAAATTGATTTAAAATATTATTATTATAGCTTGGACATTTTTGAAATACATACATAAATTGATTTAGACAATTCGTGTATAGCCAGCGTATTATATTTGTTAAGTTCAGTAAGCTGCAGTCTAATGAGAATCGCATACGCGTAATGATAGAGAGTGTAAATATTATACGAGGCGCACGGTATTCAAAACTGTAATCGTTTTTTTTAAACATATTCATTTAGGTACCTGCAAAAGTACTTGCATATTATAATATAGAATTATCTACATAGGTTCGAGCATTTATTATGATGTTTATACTAAATCGTAGATAATTATGCACGTGCGTATACAGTATACTGCATGTATAATAATAATATCACCGTATAATTTCAACGAAAATATCCGATCGAGTCCTTTTGAAGGATTTCGACTTTAGCCTACACCCCTCCCACCGTCATTACCACTCTGCTTGTCCGTGTTTTAATTTCCCCCTATACACACACGTACCTATATATTTACTTGCGCTCACGTCATTACACCACGCTCTGTCCGGCCGTATAATATAATATTATAATATAATCGTATACGTGTATAGTGTATAGGCACTAATAATGTAGTCGTCATCGTTCAGTCTCTTGCATATTATAATCTGTTGAGCGTGAAATGGGAAAACTGATCGGATCGGATTTTGTGTGCGCACCTGATAAGGACGCCGGCGCCGATCGAGTGTGGGGGTGGTTGGTAGAGAAGCAGTACAAAAGGGGTATTAGCATTGACTCGTTCACGAGCGGCGGCGGTGGCGTATGTAGTCGCCACGCTAATACGGCAGAGCAAATCTCTTTGTAATTGTTTTAAGTCAGCTCTTGTGCTCTCTCTCTCTCTCCCTCTCTCAGTCTCTCGAAAAGAGCTTTTAGTCCTATTGTCTCCATTTGTTCGTCAGAGGCAGCGGAGAAAATTTAATGACCGACGGGGACTGCCGCCGAACCACTACCGTTCATTGTATATTATATAATATATATATATATATAGGTATATGTATACATAAAGCCGCCCTTAACCGTTACACTCTCTCACTCTCTCTCTCTCTCACTCACCGGTTTTAGATGTACATATAATATATATGTGTGTATCGAATATCGATCGATCAGTTCGCGGCACTTGATTGCGACGTATTGTATTAGACAGGAAATGGAGAAAAGCAGATGGAGAGGAGTATAAAAAAATCTCTTGTTTGATTTTATTCGATTTCTCTTATTTCTGAACGAGAAATTTGTATGTGTGTGTGTTTTCAAACTTTTACTACCCTTTTCAATATAGTGATTTATGCACAAGTGAAAAGCGTGTCTCGGCTGGATGTTGTAGATTGGGGGAGGGGGTGGCCGTGTTTACGGGGAAATTTACATAAATACCGCCGAGATCGAAATAATTTGTCTATTTATACTGGTGACACGGTAAAGGCGGATACACCCTTGGTTGTATCGCCTCCGTGATATCTCTGGAAGTCAGGGTGGAAAAAAATGAAAGACCTCGGCAATGTTTTGGGCGAATCACCTTATTATTGCAGGACAGTGCGATGTCGGCGGAGGGGTATGGTGGCATGGGGATAAAAATAAATACCATGACGGTGGCAAAGAGATTTTTCGTCTGAATAAATGTACATATGATGATATTATTATCATCTCCTATCAAAAAAAAATTATATATTATTATCATTAGGTACTTAGATTGTGATTTACTCATAGAATTATATACGACTCGTATAAAACAAAGCGTGTGGGTATAATATTATAACCTGCAGCAGTTGTTAACCCCTCGTTCGATTAGGACTCAAAGAGCACTTGCGTGGATGAATCATGTTTTATAATTATCTCTGGTCGATTAAAAACGAAATCGTAAAAACTTAATACCATATAGGCATGGAGCTGAATTAATTAAAAAATGGTATACGGATGACTACAACTTCTATAGTATATATATAGTATACTATAGTAAAAGGGCCAGTTCCGTTGTATAATAAATAGATAAATTATATTATATTTAGGCAGATAATCAACGAGCTTTTTTTATTTTATAAATGCAATATACTATAACGTACTCATATATTTTTCATTGATAACATTAATAATAATTTTAATATAATAAACATAATTATGTTGTGAGGATGGAATTTAATATTTTAGTTTTAACCATATATTTTGTGAAAAAATAGCTACAAATGTTACAATGTTATCAGTGTTATCACTTATCGGCTGATTATATAGGTAGACAATAACAATCAAAAGACGTAGGTTAAATTATTGATATTCATAAAAAAAAAACTAAAGAAATTGGAACCTGAAAATGTCCGTCAACAGTTCAAAACAAATCAAAATATTTTGAAAATGTTACTGTGTATAGAAAATGCTAATATAAACAATATCAGTTAAAATGTCATGTATCTACGGTCATTTGTTTTAGAGTTGCACCATAAACCAAAATCAATTTTACGCAAAAAATTCCCGTTTTTCTTAATTTTTTTTTTTTTGTATTTCCCGACGCTTTTAAAAACTACTTACAGGATAATGTTTATATTTGACCCCCCAAAGTACCAACTAGATTCACTTTCCTATCAGAAACGATGCTGTTGAAGAAAATCTAAGGATTTTCACTGTCCTAAAACTCGTAAGAGGTTATGACAGACACAAATAAAAAAAACACACATCATTGTAAAACCGCTCAGAATCTTTAATTAGATTAACTTTTTTTGAACTGAGCTATAAAAGTTAGTATTTTTTTTCCATAATATTAACTATAAACTTGGCAAGTTAAATGTATTATTTGTTAACTATTAACTTCTAACTTATTTCGATTTGAGTTATTTATGTTGATTAACTTGTCCGCACTTTGTAATATTAAGGTAATATTATCATAGACAATAACAATCTTTGTGATACGCTATTTCGTTGGCTGCGGCTGATTATATAATCCTTTGAGGTTTCGTAATATTGTGGTAGATAGTACATTATAATCATTAAATCGTTTAAATCATATAACATAATATTATAATATCATAATGACATAATATATTAATATCGTAGTTTGCTGTCGTGCAATGGTATCGGGTGTTGGACGTGGTGGCCATCGTCGCAATATAATGTTATAATATTATTATTATAGCGAAAAAGCCCAAAGGCCGCTTTCTCATTAGAGCCGGACGAACGATGTGTTCGTCATCGTCGTGGTCCAAAGTTGTCGCAATGTCATCGCCATGCACGCACGTGTCATTTGGACTCCTTGCAGCTCTCGCCCTCTTCTCGGGACGCGGTGAATCAGCGTATAATAATATATAAAATAATAACATAAATCGGCGCTGCTCTCTCGACGACGCGTAATTCGACCCCGTCGTCACTGCGCGGCAGCATGTCAAGGCGGCTCAATTTCTGTTTTGGTTTTTATTTCTCCCCGTCATCGTTTTTTGCGGACGTCGACTTTTCACCGCGAAAATCATATTTTATAATTGGCCGGATTCATAATAGCAATAATAATATATAGTGTAATGCTTACCGTGGATCGGAAGAAAAACACGAGGTGGTGGACATTTTTTTTTTGAAGTTAAATAAAGGGAAGTAAAATTGTAATTGGCTTTGAAAAAAATACAAGTTTGTCATAGATACTCGTATTATTTTTCGACACTGATTAATTGATGGGATAAGATAAATCACTTGTTGCCTGATGAGTATGTGCCAATAGTATAATGCATAATACTATAAAGTATAAAAAATATTCTAAAAGGTACATACAACAAAAATATTGAAAAAATGTATGATATTATGAATATAATATGCAAATTAAGTAAACACCCATAAGTATCTAAGCATGGTCTATCTACCGACAACCGGGTCATTGGTCTGCTTTTAAAATTAGAAGCGGAAAATACCCAGATTTTCTACCCCCTATTCTCTATACTAAAGCATTGTATAGCGTGGTATATAGAGCATTCAATTAAGCATGCGCGGCGGCTGATGACGATAACGCTATACAGTTATAGGTACAACAGTGGAAGGTTAAAAGCGACAATTATTGATACGAATACCTGAAAATAATAATTTTTTTTTCGATATCGACTTATAAAATATTTTTAATTAAACTCGTCGGTATACACAGTCGTTATGATCATATTTTTTTAAATGACGTTTTGTTATTTTAAACTCTCTGGCTCAGTACTATATTGATATGATATTTTAAAATGCAATGATTTTCGACTGCAATACGCTGTCGGCCATGCGGCCATAGTGTGTTTACTTTGATAAAATGTCATTGTTGTTTTATCCAAAACCCGATTTCGGGGGCGACTCTAAAAGCAAATATAATCGTATACATGAAATTGCTACTGCTGGTTCGTTTATCTGTGGTATTATTTTAATATGTGTATATAACGCAACCGGAGTTACGGTAGAAACCAATAACGATTCTGGATATTATAATTGACAAAGGTGAGAAAGTTAATGAAAATAATCAACTCAAGTAATATCAAGTTAAGTGATCACAAGATCAACACATTAGAAATTGATAGAATTTAACGAATAAACGAATACTAAATTCAACTCGCCAAGCTTAAGTAAATGCCTATGGAAAAAAATATTAACTTTTCACATTCTGTTTAAAAAAGTTAATCATCATTTTTTAATTGGTATGTGGATCACATAGAGTATTTTTTGCCTATCAATATATTTATAATATTATTTTATCGATAATCTATTATATTTTATTACTATTATTGTAGTAATGACTAATGTATTGTTTTTTTATTTAAAACCGTTTAGGAGATTCCCTGCAATAATGAATGTACATTGTACAGTTATACACTTTATAGTTTATACCATTAAAACCAAATTTCAAAAACATTTCTTTTGTTTATTGTTAGTATCTTATAAATTGGAGCATTTCAAATTATCATCATATTATAATATAATATATATAATATTTCCAGCCCCAAAACATAATACTTATATGATATGTTTTTATTAACTTTTTAATTAGTTAATGACCACATTGTGTTAATAGTTTAGTGGTTTAGCCGTATAGGTATTAGGTGTATATAGGAAGTAGGTATAATAATAAATAATGTGATCGACAAAAAAGAAAATCGCGACAGACTATGGTCGTGCACTAACGTGTAACGTCGTAGGTAGCAGTCTTTTTGGTCGTGCAGCAATCATTTGGTATTATCGTATGGTTTTGGTGTATTATATGGCAGAACAACAGATAATGTTTTTTCACTGTTGAAAAAAATCGGCGTCTGCTCATCCGGACGTGGAATATAATAGGCGCGTCGTCGTCGTCGTAATAAACACGGTGAGAGACGTGGGCGGGGAAAGTTGCCGCCGTCGCCGTTGAATCGAATTAAACCGGAATTAGATATAATCTGACGGGATGAATGGGATTACGCGTGCATCGCTAATGGTCAGGCCCCGCAGCACCGAGGTAGTGGTATACAATGGTACAGCGTGTATGGTAGTAGTGGTATTACAGTGCGTATTCGACAACGTCGTGTGTGTGTGTGTGCAGCCCTGGAACCCTTTTCATTTTTATATTTTTATTTTCACAGCGACACACACACACACACACACATACTTTAATGCATAGCGTACAATGTACACTATGCTGACGTTTTTCTCTTTGCTCGGAATTTTTATTTTAACCCTCCCACGACAAAACGTCGTACAAGAAACATAAATCCATCCAACAAAGAATTAAACATTAAATTGTTTACCAATAGACAAATATACGATATGGTAGGTATATAAAATATGCCAGATTGTTTGTATTATTTATTAATTTAATTGTTTCAAGATAAAATAGCGTATTTGGAATCGGTTTTCTGAATTCAGAATTCTGACATTTTAAGCCCTTATCGTTGTGAAATACAATTAGTATGAAGACGAAAAATATGCGAAAAATATGTATAATATTCCAGCCTATATTATTATTGTAACTAACGAAAATATGTGATAACACTGATAAATATGTTAAATAATTTTCCGTTGATGCAATGAGAGTGAAAATGGAACGAAGTATACGCACTGTTGTACGAACCTGTTAAAAGTTCATATTGTAATTTATATGCGGACTAACCGCTTTTCTCTGGAATCTATTGCTGTCGTCATTTGAACTCGTTATGAATAATAACCTACAATTTAGGAGGTGACAACAATAATAATTATAATATGTACACCCATACGAAATATATAGGGTTTATCGAAAAGGGAAACAGTTCAAACGTAAGTTTATTTGCGCATAACATGGTTTAATTGGAAAATCAGCGAGAAACATCTAACCTTTAAGACCGCGTGTATACGGTGTACAGTATAATATATATAAATACAACTGTCCAAAAACGTGAACGTTGTGTGGTACCAGGTTATATATATGGTGCGCGTATATCGCGCAGTAGACGAATCGATTCGCCTCCACAATGGTTGTGTTGTATACAGTTGTAGAGAAGTCATATATACATATTGTATTGTATCCATTGATGATTGTAATCGCGGGAGAAGCTATATAAAATATCCGTTCGTTTGTGAACTATATATATATACAAACCCTATATGTACAATTCTTAGGGTGGTATATTACGATATAAAGCAGCACGGGCGGGAGGATAAAAAGAGAGGTAGAGATGTGGAGAGAGAGTGAGAAAAAAAGAGTATGTATCATATTATTATACACGTAGTGGTAGGTATTGCAGCGGCGGGGCGCGCGCGTGCGCGGTAGAACGATATCCCTTTACAGTCGGTCGGTTTATGATGGATTCTGTGTGTTGATCGACAGGACAATTACACAGCCGTCGGGCAGGAGTAGCGGCGCGGAGTTCCAAGCGGCGTCGGCGTCGGCGGTGTGGATCGCGGGAGCGGAACGCCGCCGCCGCCGCCGTCCTAAGTAGTCCGATATTAAAGATCGGAGAGGCCATGTTTACCCGAAAAAGGGGTATAGATTATTAGGGTAGGAAAATCGTGTTTACACACCGTTTGTCACCCCACCTCACCCCCCGCCGACAAACAACTTTTCGACGAACCGATTCGCAGATATATTATATTGCTTGTGTGCTTAGTGCACAGTGTATGATATATACGTATATATTATGGTCTTCCCGTGTTGGTGGGTGGGTGGGTGGGTGTGTGTGTAGGTGTGTGGGTGTGCAGAACGGTAAATACGGCGTACCGTCGCCGTCGCGTAGTCGGCAGATCGAATTTCCAAACATAATTGCTTTCGTATACGTATTTTATTATATACAATTCATATATTAATATAGTGTTGTACACGACTCGTCAAGTTCATACGAAAAAAATCGTATTTTATAATATAGTTGCCTACAGCGCAGTATTTAATAATGTTATGTATAAAATATATCATTGAATGTGTCTTATAGATTTCGAGCGAAAAACGTATCGGTTTACAACTATAATAAATATTACATATTATTATTATTCTGTTTTGTTTTTCCGTATAATATATTGTTATAATGTGATAATTTTCTTCGGTTAGAAGTTGTGGTGATCCGACTCCCTACCCTGCCACCTACCGACTTCCAGTATTATAGCAAATCGGATGTAAATCATACTTTAAATAAGACGTCATCATGGTTTGAGTTTTCATGTATAACGCTTTAATTGCATATACCTAACGCTATTATCTATAAACAGTATGATATGACTCGGAAAATGTCTTACGACAGCGATATTATGATATTATGTTCAAATGGCCAATAGGATTACATATTTTTGAAAACCATTTGAGCATTTTTGATGTTATTATGCACGACCTTTTCGCGAATGATGTTCGAACCAATGAAATCGTTTCTCCGCATAGCGTCTTTTAACGAGTTTCCCTCGGAATGATTTTTCTTTTTCTTCATCGATTATTTAAAAACTAGATTTTGCTGTCGTTTTTTTTTTTTTTCGAGAACACTGCAGTACACTATATTCATTGTATCGTAACAATACAATTATAATAATATTGTGCGTATAAGTAGTAGTACTTAATTAGGATTTAGGAGTAGAGGATGTGGAATTTACCTAGTAAATTTAATGAGCTCACATCTCTTTTAGGATAATTATCTCTCAATTAGGATACATCGTTATATGTTTTCTTTGAGAATATAATATTAAAAATATTCCAAATAGGATTATATTTTTAAAACTATTATTCGATCATTTTTGGCGGTCTTATGCACGACTTTTTCGCGAATGATATTCCAACTATTGAAATCGTTTCCCTGCATAGCGTCTCTTAACGAATTTCGGTCGGAATGATTTTTTCTTTTCTTAATTGATTATTTAAAAACCTATTTTCCCCATCGTTATTTATTTTTTTGTTTTATTTTTATAGCGATAGTATATTCGAACAGCCAATAGAATCATATTTTTTAAAACTATCATTGTATAATTTTCGGCGGTGTTACGTGTAGTATATTCGCTAATGATATTCGAATGCATTTAAATCGTTTCCCTAGCTGCATAGCATATTTAACCGAGTTTCGCTGAGATAACGACTTGTTTATCAATTATTTAAAAAAAAAACTTATTTCCACTGTCGTTTTTTAATTTTGAGCAAAACAACACTGTGTCAGTACCTATACGTTTACTCGTATAACATTAAATACAATATTGCAAGTTAGAGTACCATTGTTATAATATTAGGTCGTGTCACATCGGTGTATACGGCACATAATATAATAATGTATGTAAAATAATAACATTATGGCCCTGACGCCAGTCGTTGGCCGTGGTTTGTCCAGGACCAGCCGTAAAGCGTATAGTCGGTTGCGTTTAATCCGAAACGATAACGTCAAAACGGCGTGCACCAGCAGCAGCAGTCGGCTTGGCGACCGTGCGCTATTCGTTCGCATCATAAACTCCGTGACAAACACGTAATAATAATAATAATAGTAATGCCATACACCACTCGTATAATATTACATCACGACGATATAATATATTATGGTCGTCGACCGAGCTTTATGGCGGGCGACTTTAAAACCGACGGCGAGACGGGAGGTGGTGGTGGCGAAAAGCGGCGAGCGGATGAAAGTCCCCGCCGTCGTATCCATTTAATCTTGCAAATCGGTTTACGGGGGTGTGAAGTGGATCATGACGACGATTTCCACCGAACACCCTCTTGTTGTCGCCACTGCCGCCACTAACATCGCCTGCCTCGGGGCACAGGGCGCGTGCATTATATTATACAATATAATATAATGTTATTATTATTATTATTATTATTATTATTATTGTGTAATGGAACAGTTCTCGTTCCGCGCGACGACACGACTCCGCCGCGATTCGAAGTACCTACGATAAGTCGTGGCGCGCGCATGGGGCTAAACGGAGGGTTTGCAATATAATATTATACCGAAATGATAAGGATATTAATGATTAAAATGTAATAAACGTTTGCCGCTCCGTTCCGCTACGATCGATATTCGATTCTCGACTGAATTATTATAATATGATAGTCACATCGTGTGTGTAGGCGTTCAGTTTTGTCTGGGAATAATATTTCGATTTATTTTCCACGGTATGACGCGTGAGCGATAAAATAATATATTTAAATGTGTCACTGTATAATAATATGAAATTAATGTCTTTTACGAGGATCGAACGAATAATTATGATCATCGTCCATAATATTATGATAATAATAAATTGTATAATATTCTGTTATGATTCTTTATGACATTGTTCTGTATTCTAGATTATTAAACAAGCTCAACCCCATTATATTTCGTTTAATTATGAATTTATTTAAATCCTGATTTTTGGAATTTTTAAATCTTCTTAGAGACTATATTATAAAATACTTGAGATGTTTTGTTCTGAATAAGGATAGAGTCGTTTATACCTATTAGGAAAATAGTCCTTAAAAATGGTTTTACGTAAACCATAAAACAGATATAATATTGGTTATAATACATGTAACATTTTTATAAATTACTATGTGGTTAGGTTAATAAAATAATGAATATCACCTATATAATATTATTTTTAAATTACAACAATATTTTAATAACTGAGAAACTACTAGTTAGAATTTTGAATTAGATAAATAAACATAATTACATTAATCTAAATAATTTATAAAAAAAGTGGTGTTCTTATTTTAAAAACAGAACTTTAGATCTCCACAAGACACCCCTTAAGTAGTTAAATAAAATTTAAGAATTTGAAAATATGGTCTTAATAGTGAGTTAAAAAATATTATTATTTAATACAATATATATTTACTCATTACAGTGTTAATTCCAATCACTCTACACATTTAGTTTTTAGCTGAACAATTGAATTATCACAGAAATAGTTCTACTATTGCAGTACCTATCGGGTATATACGTAAATCATAAAAGTAGTTATAGGACAGACTTAATAATATTTTCATATAGTCTGTGGTTTGCCGGTTGTTTTCAATACTTAACTAATAACTTCTTATTATAGTGATATATGGTTTGTTAATAATATTTACTATGCTAAACGTTTTTTTCTTCAGTTATTTTAACTTATCAGTTATTGTACCAAATCGAATAAATTACTTTTATAAAATGTCCATTAAGTAATGTTAAGTAATTATAAAGTAATGCGAGTTTTTTTTTAGACTTTTAGAGGAGTTTTAGTGAATACAAACTAAAGTACTATAAAGAGATGATTTATTGGATAAATTAGTTGGAAAAAATTGTTTATATACATATACATATATACTCAACAACAAAATGTACTAATATACATCCCGGTAGAGTATATTCTATATATTATACTATATAGTATGTAAATGTACATGTTAAACTATATACATACCGTTTGGTTTCCACCCTCTCGCGAGTGCCGTCGACGACGTGAAAACCGTAGATGTCAGCGAAAAACACGACGCGGCGGCGGCAGTGGTTGATGCAAATCGAGTTAAAAATATCGCTTTGTTCGATAGGCAGGCGGCCGCTTAAACAGTGGGCGGCAAACCCGAATGCAAATGAGGTTATGAAACATTTTATGGGTAGACCAGGGGGTTAGAAGGGGTGCGGAACCGAGTGGGCGGTAATGGAATATATACATGTATACGAAAATATACATATTATCGTGTGGTACAGATACCTACTATAATATAATTTAATAATACTCTGGTCTCTGATAAAATTGAAAAACCATGCACTTGCGCCTGTATATTATGAACAATTATAAATGTCTATAATACCTATAATCGTACCTATAATATATATAATATATATACCTATAGGCTATAATATCTATAATACCTGGTATCGCGTAGGTTGAATCTACTTCCACTGGTAGATCGCCGCGTTGCTCGCGACTAGCTCTCCCTCCAAAACCTAATTTGTGGGAAAACCGATTCACCCTCTCTCCTCCAACATATTCATTTCAGGGTCCCTGCACGCCATACTCGTAACGTTGCCCCTTTCACTATACCGACATTAAGCTCTAACTATCTGATTAATGAACCCCTTACTCGTTGTATGAGACATGCAAATCTTGATCCCTCTTTCTTTTACCTGCCCTAGTTTATTTGTAATTTTTGTTGTAGTTGTATATTGCTGTTGGTCTACATCATTTTTTATATTAATAATGTAAATATTATCTTTGTTTTTATATTTAAATTGGGCTTCCGCCCGTCTTATTAATAATAAATAAATAAATAAATAAATAAATAAATAAATAATAGTTATCATATAAAGAATAATTTTTTATTATGATAATATAGTGAAAATCGGTTGCTGTACAATATAATATGAAGTGTAGGTACCTAATGCCTACATGTATAATAAATAATAATAATGTACAATAATATGATATGCGCACTACCGTATAATAATAAATAATAGGAATAGGGTGCACATTATTTTAATGGTAAACTTTTAAGATAATACTCACAAAAATATGAACGTTTTTGAAAGTGATATTTATTTATACGCACGATTTGAAGACACTGCAAATTAATATTTTTTATTGATTTAATTTTTTGAATTTTTCCAATGACAGCATATATTTTTAATTCCATATTCATATTATGCTAGTAGCTTTAAATGTTCGTAAATACATTCATATACATTTTATGTTATAAGTTCAGCCCCTTCCCCCCGTGAATAATGCCACAACCCAACAGCAGATAGACCCCCACGCGTTATGAGCAACTTTAAAATTCGAAACGACGGATATCCTATCGGACGCGATATCCGACGACGCGTTAATGGTAAAATCGACTTAACAATAACGCGATTATAAAATGCGGATTATAAGACCGAAGAGCACTACTAAACGTCACGGTTACTGATTGTCTGAAAACGTTACGCAGTCGTTATTTATAAATAATAATATATCGCCCTGGCCATCGTATTTGATTAGAGTCGCAGCGAATAACACTCATCGCGTTCGTAATTTATTAATCTATTTAAACACGGACACACAGTACCTATAGGTATATTTGTATGATGACGATTACGCACATAGGAATCAATTAACTTACACTATTATACAGAGTGGTTCACTAAGCGTGCTCAACCGACATTTTTTCCTTTTAATTGTGAATTTATGCAAATTCTGAATTTTTATGTACACTGCAGACCACTTAAGAGGACGTTGCACAAATATTTGTTATTCTACGTCTTACAAATGCATAACATAACAAATTTACGATCAGCAGATCACGTTTAGCTCAGTTAGTTTAAAAATTATAGTGAGTCGACCTATTATGAAACTTGATGGTATAACTGTATAAGAATATTATCTGTGTTTGTATGTGAGTTATGAGAATTTTTAATTTACACTATATTATATACGCATAACTTACAAAAAAATTGAACTATCGAAAAAAACTAGCATACAAACACAGATAATGTACCTACATACCATCAAGTTTCATAATAAGTCGATTCACTCTAATTTTTAAACTAACGCAAGATAAACCGTGTTCTCCTGAGCGTAAATTTGTTATATTATGCATTTGTAAGACGAAGACAACAAATAGCTGCGTTGTCTCCGTATTACAAAATCACAACATAATATAGCAAAATATTTTACATTCTGAATAATCGATTTAACTCAGTTATGTTTAATATTAGGTACCTATACCTATAGTGAATTGAGTAATTATAAAATGTAGAAATAAGAATATTTTCTATAGTCTTTAGAGAATCGCAAAGGTTTTTTTTAAATGTTTTATTTTAAAGGGTGTAGCGTTCTCTTAAGGACCATATTTTTCATTACTTAGATTTTTGAATCGATGTAGTGGAACTCTTTGTCGTTAAATGCAGTAATCAGAATTTTAATAAAGTAGGAAAAAATTTAAAACTGTGTGCATATATGCTTAGCATAATACCATCATATAAATAGCTTATTATTATGGCATATCCTATCGACCCGTGTTTGCGATCAGAGAGGACGTTCCGCGACAACAGCGACCATGAATACTTATAAGTTATAAATTATAATATACCCTTAGCAATTTTTCCAATCGATCGATCGTCGGCGCAGTGCGCTGTTTCAAATTCAGCAGCGCGTCCCATAGCCGTTCGGTTTCAATGGTTCGGCAAGCACGATGGTCTTATTATATATTTATATTTTTGCCGTAAAGAAATACAAAAATCTTTAGAGGAAAAAAATCGAGCGGCTCGGCAGTTCCGGTCTTAGAAATATAAGGGGTTCGATATTATTAATAGCCTTATTTGGGCGGCTCGCATCCCCTGCGGGAAATAAAAATAAAGGGATAATATTATCGTATATTCCTGCAGTATCTCTCTGGGTGCATTATAATATTTTGTTCGTTGTCGTACGCGTCTTAATTTTATCAACCTGTGAGATGCGAATTTCAAACTAAGTAATGCGTGCCAATTTCAAATGCATCCAATTTTCAGCCGTTATTCCGATTGAATATTTATTTGCAGTTTAAAAGTATCTAAAAATTAAAAAATATAAATGCAATTGGTCAATTACGAAAAATTGTCCAAAGTGGAAGAAATATAACTATATAGGTATATATAAAGTGTAACAGATAGAACTGGCTTTTGGAATAACTTTTGTTCTAATCAATATTTAATTTTTTTATATATATATATTATTTATAGTTATTTCCGCTACATTTACCTATATTATACAAAAAATTATTTTTATTTTTTAACACTGAAAATAAAAAATTTAAAATTTGATTAAAATTTTTTTGGATATATTTGAAATAGCCAATTTGTAAATCTGATTATAAAAACATTTTTGATAGTAAAACATTTATCTAAGTCAAATAGTTTATTTTTTAGAATTTTTTAAAATATCAATATTTTTTTGATTAAATGAATTTGGAATGTAATAAGTAATTACTTTTTTCAAAATATTTTTTTTAGGACTGCTGACATGAGTATATTTTTTTAATTATTTACTAATCATATAATTTTAGCAATTTTTGTGATACATTTAAGTAACGTAATTTTTTATTTCGTCGGGTCTTTCTGTTACACCTTGTATATAGAGTCATTTTGTGAATACTATGCGATTGGTAGTCAGTATACTGACTATTGACTTAGGTATACCTTTAGGTGCAGGGTAACGCAGTCAAGTCATTAGTCCAATTCGATTTCAAATAAACTTCAAAACGATCGCGGTAACAAGTCAGTTGGAACAAAAAAAATAAAAATATTCTTCTGGTCGGAAAATATCGTCGAAAGTCGATACTCACTGTACCTACGCATGATGCATTGTTGCAGTAAAAAAGTCTATACAACGCGACGTTAGGATGGAGCGCGGTAAATCACGTCAACGAGGACACGAATAAAATATTGTCACCGACGTAAATCGTTTTGTACAGTGTGTGTATGCTGTGCGGGGACACTGCCCCGCGGGAACTGCGCTCCGATTGGCGTTATTTTCATTTCCCGTGCATTAAGCAATCCGGAAACTGTATCGTCCGGACACACGTTACACTTCGATCGGATGTATAATAAATACGGCCGAATATATTATTTTGCGTTGTGACGACTCTTAAATCGACGCGACGTCACAATACAACGGTGGACTTTCGAACAAGAATTCCGAAGATATAATTTAAGACAGCTGATTAGAATCAAAGTATCTATATAAGTACTTAAAAGTTCAGTAGATACTAAATATATAGATAAGAAGAATTGAAATGTATAAATGATCACTTTTATCATTAGGTTAGGAAAGCGGTAATTTAAATAACAAACCTGTAAAGTAGAAAAATAAAAGAGCACCTATTTGATGCAAATATACACACGCCTTTGGCTATGTATCGTATTTATAGGTACTGGTATATTATATACTTATTCATTTGATCGACAACATTTACTGTTTCTTGGGGATGTATAGGTGCCGCTAGCAGGGGCGGAGTGGGAACCAAATCCAGGCCGGGAGTTTAAAATGTATCTAGGCCACTCACCAAAAATTTTTTTCTCGCTACGCTCGAATTTGGTTTTTCTATTTGTCTATTTCAAAACTACATTCAGTATTATAAAAGTATTTCAATCATTATCTTGCTATTTCTTTTAACTTCTGTCTTCTAACACATTATATTAATATACTTCTATAAGTACTAATACCTGAAAAGTCTGAAAAATTAAATTAGTAGGTATAGTTTAATAGTTGAAACCAACAAAATATTAATAATTATACATTGTGTTTTAATGGTTTAGGTATAGTAGGTATAAGGTAATAAGTAATAGATAAATACATACATTATAAATAATATAATAAAAAAGATTTATACATTCATAATGATATGCAGTCCTGTAAAGAATACTTTTAAAAAGTACTTGAGTACTCAAATACTTTTGGTTTTTAAAGTGGGTTTCTAATTATCGTAATATAAACACATAGGTAGTAGGTAATCTAATAG
>NC_042494.1:153414822-153499835 GCF_005508785.2 Acyrthosiphon pisum
TCTATAAATGGTTTAATTTTGTGAGATAAAATGTGTTAATGAATCAGTCGGAAGTCCACTTTTTAATAAATTGAAATTTGATAGAGATAATAACAATGACCAAAGTAAAGTGACCAATAATACAAAATTAATATGTATTATCATTGATTATTATAAATACAAAATACTAGTATTAGACATTAGTTATTATTAGCCATTCGTCGCCACTCAACAGCCCTATAGGGTAGGTATAGATAAACAACTTGCAGGTTTCAACAGGCGGAAATGCGTCTTATCAGTTTATTATTTCTTAGTAGGTAATTAGTTCTGTTGGATTGAATCGAGACTACACACTATAAGTGTGTTTTATTAAAAAAATAACCTACCTATATCAATTGATTTAATTTTGTTTGATGTCTATATTTATGTAACAAATATTTTGTAATTGTATATCCAAAGTTTTCTCATAAGAGTAACGATTGTACGAGACTATTACAATGTACTATATAATTTAAAAAAAAAATCTAACAAAATGGCCAGGCTATCAGGCCATAGTGTGGTGCAGGCCATCTGGAAAATTCCCATTTCCAGACCGGCCACTCCGCCCCTGGCCGCTAGTACCTACGACAATCGCGTGATTTGGTAGATCATTTTGTGCCCATAATATCTAGTAAAGTAACTTTTAGAGAAGTAAAACCAGCATATTATATACACGAGTTTGAATCGACTTTGATCTGACGACGATCTTCAAGACTGACAATCACAGTGAAAATATTTTTACAGGCCGTTAAACTATAGCCCCCCATACCCAGCATTTTCCATAACATGTTCATTCAAATCAATGGAGCGTGTTACATAACAAAAATGTGATAGCTCTTCGATCTAAAAGCAGTTGTAAGAAGAATGGCATTTACTATAGCTATATTTATTAACCAAAATATTTTTAAGAAATACCTAGGTACCGATCTTGTTCATAAAATTTTGAATATTATAAATTATAAATACGTTATGATTATAAGAGTTTTCGATTTTACAAACCATATATTTTTAGCATTTTCCTCATAATCAATACATATTTTGAATTTTTAAGAATATTACGTTTCTCCCAAATAGGTAAATAAAATAAAAGTTCTATAATTTTTACATTTTAAAAAATTTCAAAAATATTAAATATTTTTTTCAATAGTCATTGAACAATTGAAAAAGGTTTTCAACTTGCCGTTAATGAAGGAAATATTTATATTTTTTGACATTATAGTAATTATATCCACATTTTTAATGTTTTTAATTTAAGAATAATAATAACTTTAGTGCATATTGTTATTTATTAGTATAAAATAAATCATTTTAAGCTTTTATTTGAAAACATAATATTATATTATACTAGGTACCTAAATTATTATAATTCGATTTATTTATATCAACATATTATTATGGATTGGTATTTATAGCACTTAATTCTCTACTCAAAATCAATATATTACAATAATATAATACGATTAGTAACATTCTCAATCCACTCGCGGGAACGTGGTAGAGAAGATGATGATTTGAAAACTCAGAAAACGTATTATCGGAGCCGACCGTGCAAGCCTAAAATGCGTACCAGGTTTCGACGGCCAAACTCTGTGAACGGCTTTCGAGTGCAGCCGAGTGGAATCGAAATCGGCCTTTTATAAGATTATACTTTCACGCGGTAGCTTACCTTTATACAGAAGCGCGCCTATGGAGATATAATCACACCGAATTCAAATTGTATCGTGAAATCGATTTCACTACGAGAATAATAATTGGCTTCACGATATTTTCGATTTCCTGCGTATTCACGCAAGTCTTCTTTCACTTTACGATCATCGATGTTATATTATGACATAATAAAAATAATAATGTATTGATATTTATCAAGAAATTGTATGTTTTACTAAAAAAAACTGCAGAATTGTATTCTTTTCATTTTTCGGTTCTGGACATAAACTTTCAGTAATAATAATGTGAATTATTTTAAGTTCTTTTCTGTGTTCATAAGATTGTGTGTATTCGTTAAATATAATTTTGTTTGGTATTAAAACTATTATTATATTAATAATGTCATTACCACCCATAATAATCCATTTAATGAGAATCGTTAGTTTACACCGCATACTGACATTACGTGTAAACAATTTTTATTTTTTAATAGCTATTTAGAACGACAAAATACGATTACTAAGTGTGGTAAAGAATAAGTGATTTTTTTGTATCTAGTATTTACCGAGGGGACCTTAAAACCGATATCACTCAAAAAAAGCTCAGGGCAGTTGATAGATCCATTTAATAGTTTATATAAAAACAAAAAATCGATACAATCGAGCAATATATTATTCTTACAGGGGTATTCTAACATGGTTCTAGAAATCACAAATGAGTAGACCTTTTATTTAAAAGCAATTATTCTTACTTATACTTACTAATTTATTTCAATATATTTCAGTGCATTGTCAATTCATAAAATAATAAAAAGCTCAGTAGGTTTACCTTGCGACTCGGAACACTGTCACTACTGTAAACATTGTGCATAATAATTATTACATCATTATTTGGTGGATTTGGGGTGGACGTAAGACGGACGGAATACTAGGGGTGGGTTGCATTCATGATACCTCGTTTTGGTGGCGTTCAAAAGGCGAATTCCTGCATGTCGTAATAATCAGGCCACGCCACTGAGCTGGCCACTGACCACCCGTCACCAAACCCACATGGGTGCTTTGTGCCTTTGATATGCACGTCATCACCCACCCTTTGCACGTCGGGACCACCCGTTGGCGTTTTCCACAGCATCTCCACACGCATCCTACCGCATAATTAAACCGCCGCTGCCGTGCAACGATATCGAGTTGCCACGGAATATCACCAGTCGACAAGCTCACATCACGTTCGTCTTCCTCACTATATCGATGGTTACACGTAAAAAGGGTTGAAGCGTCACTATAAGGGTCTAAGCAACGTGGCTTACACTATTTCAGGATAGAGAAAAATATGTGTTTTCCAATGCACACGTGTAAAAACAACTATGATCAATATTTTATTTACCTAACTAACAATTTTAATTTTAAGTTTATGGTATAAACGATACTTTAAATATTTTGTTAGCTTAAAAAAAGGGTCTAAACGAGAACTATTATAGGGAATAAACTACATTATCATGAATTTTTAAAGAACGCAATAGCGACGTTTATCAAAATTGATTTTTGAATATTTTGTTTTCATAAAATATTTGTCTACAAATTATTTTGATGGAAATAAGGTACTATAATAATAAAGCCATTATACAGGTCATAGATGATAATAAAATACCAAAATATAATAAATAATAAGTTCATTATTGTTTATTACATTCATAATTTTGTAAAACAAAATACGTAGGGCAGAATAGCACAAAAATTATTTGATAAAATATATGTATTCAAATTTTTGTATTCACGTAAATAATAATCAAAAACGTTTATAAAGGACGTAAAAATAAAAAAATGCCAAATCTTACTTAAAAAACTTATTGTTTATCAAAGAAATAAAAAAATAACATTAAAATCACAATAAAATGTTTTTTGACTCTCTTATTAGGTACTTACCTAACGACTCTTTTTCCGCGGTGTAACCATTGTCGATAACCTTATCGACTAGCCTCGCAGCCGTCTCCCAGCATCATCCACGCCCCCCTCCCCATGTATCTCGCCTACCTCCGTTAGAGATGTTTTCTCGGATATAGTGCTCTCAATTTTTTCCGATTTTTTTCGTTTAATCTTAAAATCGTCGTTTATATTTCCACGACGTCCCTCATCGTCATCAGAGGATATAAATCGTAGTCGTACCGTCGCGTCGTAATGATAATTATTATACGATATTACGCGCGCGCTAGCGAATAACAAGCGTAATCGAATTACGCGCGCGGCGGACAATGATTGATAAGCGCCGCGACGACTTTTCCGCTAGCGATTTTTATGAATATTAAACGCATTAATCACCGCCGCCGCCTCGAGTGTACACTGCAGCTATTATAATATAGGACGGCAGTGGTGCGGAGCCCGACCGGGTGGCGACGCAATTAGCCTGATGAAAATCGGTCGTGTAAGCGCCACTGCTATACCAAATATTATGTATATTATTATTATTATATATACCTACCGATGTCATAATGAAGAACGATGTCGTACTCGAAGTAGCGTTGTACATAATATACTTATATTTTAGATATTATATACAGCCATCTTGCCTTCGCGAATATATTCACATAATAATATATACATTATTTACGACGATTATTATAATGAGCTCGTTTTGTCAACTACCTCAGATCCGTTATCTGCGTCGGCGTCCTCGCGCGACGATTGCGGTAGTTTGGAGAGCGTCTTTTGCAATCGTGGGGACATCGCACGGGAGTGGACCGCGAACCTAACCATTTTGTCATAAAATATAGTTATAATTGTGCCGTCCTAAGAAGTGACAACTATATATTGTAAATAGCGACCGATATATTATTATTTCAGTTAAACTTACATTATTTCTATGCAGGAAATATATTGCATTCAATACAATTTCGTCTACTTTTTCGTCTCTAATTTATGTATGTAATAAATTACGTTTTATGTAAATTATTATTTTTATGACGATAGCTAGCCGTTTAGCAATACCCAGAGAACACAACAAGGAGCCGTCTACCATTATTCTCAAATAATGTACTTTTGGATTGGTTAAAATTTAAAAATTTAAAAGTTAAAGTTCTTTTAAAAAATATGCATATTTTTGTGTTTAAATCTTATCAATGAATTCAAAGTCACTTAAAAATTATGGGCGCAAATTATTATACCCATTTTAGAAATCTTGGAATGCCGAACTCAATTTATACTATACACTTTTACTACCTACATACCAGCGGCTCACTGTGGGTGGAATTTACAATCCCATTTAAGTGAGTTATTCACATTTCTATATCAAAATCAAAAAAAGGTTTGATTTTTGTATCCGACAAATCTAGTTTGTTCTAAATTATACTTTGAAGAATCGTTTATAATAATCTAGAGGCCACCAGGAGGTTTCCTGACCACCAAAAATTGTTTCACTTATTTTCATATCTTTAATTGGTCTATCTATATTTGTCTAGTCTTTATAATGTTATAGTTATAGTTATAATTTACAGTAGCTTTTACATGGGGTTAGGGTTAGGTTAGGACTTAGGTTAGGTTTGATTTGGTAGGTTAGGTGTACTATCTTAAAAAATTCCATACGAGTAATATAGTTTCAGTTTTATACTTTATTATGCAGTTGACGTGTTAATTCATTTGTTTCAAAAATTTATTTCATTTTGAATTTTTAACATACAATTTAGAGCTGTTTATTTGTATAATACATATATTATACATTAGTTTGGACACTTGAAATTAATGTTTTTAAAAATGTATTAATGTTAAGATGTGGTTCGTTGAAATGTGGATAGAATTATTTGTTGTTCTATCACTGGAATCGGACCACACTATTGGTTACGAAAGTAAGATTTTCGGAAATATAATTTACAGAATACCATAAAAAAATAACCAAAAAATGAAACATAAAACCGGAATTAATAATTAGGTTCTCGAACGATAATTTTGGAAGAACGTTGATTTGTTGGAAACGATGCACGCCCGACCGGCTGTTATTGCGGAGTGGGATAATGGATTAAATTTGTCTTGGCCGGGACCAAAAGAAAAAAACCCCAGTTCGTTAACTATATAATATTGTTTTGCAAAAAGCTTTAATAAATATTGTTAAAATATAACTAATTATTCAAATAACTCAGAGGCTTGCAAAAAGCTTTCGACCTCAGTGACTTCTCGCTGTACAGCGACTGGATCATACACTTGCCGGCCACGTTGTCGACCAAGCAGTCGCCGATTTGTTCACATCTCACTACGGCCTTTTCCAGTCGATACCAGTGTTGGCTGTTGCACACGACTTGCACGGTGTGGACGACTTTACCTGCAGAAAAATGGGAATTTGTCGTCAATTGATATTAAATTGGTAATACTGCTAAGCTTATATAATGATGTATATAGATAAATTACGGCAGTACCGATTCTTATTAAAAAACACAGTTCTTCGGTAACTCTTCCGTTTTCGCCGAATTGATGTATCTTCAAATCGGTCCAGTCTATATTGCTGTTGGTACCGTCATCGTTGCTGATAAATCCGAAAAACAGCCTTGTAAAGCAGAACACAAAAAAAATGGTCTTCAGATCTTTAGCACATCACACATATTTTTCATACGTTTTAGACCGATAAGAGGTGGTAAATTACACATACCTACTACGGAATGTCCAATTTTAATTTTTGATACATGTATGAACTCTTTGACAAAATATCTAGGCTTTTTAGGAAGTCGATTTTTAATTTTTAATTTAAAAGACCTTAAAACTAAGAAATGTTTTCTAAAATCCCATGAAATAAATGCTTTATATTTGTGTTTATTCTGGGGCATATGATTTTAAATCAAAAAAGTGATTCTTACAGAGCTTTAGTCTATTAGCTTATAAACTCAACCGTTTTTTCGAAATTACAATCGAACTTCAGGAAGTATGTTAAGTTTACTACCGCTTTTAGTAGTTTTTACAGTTATGCAAACAAGAATATTTTCATTTTTTCGTGAAGTATTGTGCTCGAGTTGCATATTGCGGCAGTTACTCGATGCGGCATTACAGCGATTTTCGGAAACACATACTAATGTTAGTTTACTACACACTCATAGACATGGCCAAAATATCAAGTGAATTGCCTAAATATTCCTCCTTAAAACATGATACGCTGGAGCCCCCTTAATATGCAATTTACCTCACTATCGTTAATTGTATACCTAATATAGCGTAATTAATTTAGAGCAAGGAATGTATAGCGGATTTCAGAAAAATAATCAGGAAAAAATACAAACGTCTGTTAAAGTATTAAAATATTATTATTATTATTATTATTATTATTATTAAAATAATTGTTTGGTGACTAAAAGTTTGAACGTCTTCTTCGCTCAGAATCTATTTTTCATCATATCCCAGACAGCAAATGTTCGACTAAAAATATTATTATAATGTTTTTATAATATTATCATTTCAAAATGCTGTCTGGGATACAATGATTAATCATTGAGTTCAAATTTAACACATCCATTACAGTACCTATACTCAACATTTACTGTAAAGCACAACTGTTATACCTACTTGACGGCTTTTTAAATTAATTTTAAACGAATTGTTTCTTTGATTACACTTTGATTACATTTTATTAAATATATAATGTATACCTACCTAACATGGTTTATTTTTATTTACGTATAAATAATGTTTTTAATAAGTCTTACATACTCATACACCAGTATAAAATAAAATAAGAGATTTAGAAGACAATAATATAAAATACAAATAATTTGTAAGTAATAAACTAATTAATTAAATACATCAGTATCTAATTTTAACCTATTTAATAATTTAATTTTAAACTTCGTTGTATCTATATTATGATACAAATGTACATAGGTAGGTGAAATAAAATATGTAGTTAAAAAGTTTTCAGATATCTTAATTTTTACCATTCATAGGTGAATATTTTTTTTATCTATTTTATACGATAGAATCCTAGTAGTAATTATATGGTACATGACTCACCGTGATAACGTCTTTTTGTGACAAACCACCGTAATCACCAGGGACTGACCGTCTTCCATGAACATGGTTATGTAGAAATATCTGTGCAACGCTGTAAAATCTCTAATTTTACCTGTAAAAAACACCGTTTGAATGAGCTCCTCATCATATTATTACGATTGTATAATATATTAATATATTATCGATGGTGGTTCCAAAAAGCGCACATTTTACGATTTTTTAGAAAGTCCAAAAGAACCAAATCCAATTTTATTATCTGATATGATTAAAACCTAAAATAATAAAATAATATAATATACCATAATATATTATCTATAATACCAATTTGACGCTCATAGCTTATACATTTTTAAATGTAGAGTATTTCTGTTTTAGATATAAAATAATATTATCGAGTTCAGTAGATTGATAGATCTATACAATAAAGATAAACATAAATCTTTATTGTATAGATAGTGGTTAATTAAGTTATTGTAAAAGCTCAATTAACTATGACTTTGATTTTAAGACATTTTATTTCTATTTAAGTAAAACATTTTAATTGCGCCTATGCAGGGTTATTGAAAAAGTAGTCATGTATAGCACTTTTAGAGGGGTTTTTGTCTGAGCTTTTGGGTTACAGTTAATTATAGGTATTATAGGTATTAAATATACCAAAGCTCCTGTCCCTGACAGTAGCCGCGTTGCGAATTTCAATTCCAATCCTGTCGATCTCGATGTCCGCGTCCAATCTACCGAACTGTTCCCAATGCACCACGTCGTCTTTGGAACTGTAACGAAATGATATACACACGCGACGATATTATTACTCTATAATTTGCATCATAAGAAAGAATAATATATAAAGCTTTAAGGCTCTACAGTAGTTCATAATATTATCTTTGGCCGGCATGTATGTACCGGTCGAATAGGGTGGCGGAGAACATGCTCCAGTTTTCCAGCGCAAAAGAGTCGGCGAACGATTCGCTGCTCAAGTCCCGATTCAGTAGCCACACGTCACGTTGGCTCGTCCATTCGGCTGTTATCTTTACGTGGGCTGAGGCTTTCGGATCGTCCACAAACCTATATATACATGAATATAATATATGTATACAACCGCCGGAGGTTGTTATGTACCATAGGGTCGACTTCACAATGTATATAAAGTAAAGATACTTACGTCATTTTACCTTCGAAATTGACTTTCCACCGTCGGAGAGGTTCAATCACTGTCAAAGTAAATTTGTCCAAAGTGAAACCATCGTCGCTGTTTCCCAACGCGTTATCCATGGAATTTGGATACATCGGAGTAGACAGGTATCCGATTCCCGGAATCTGCAATAGCCGAACAAACGATGTGTGTGATGGTATAGTTATTAAGTCGTAGAGCTCAATGTATAAGTAATTGTGGTAAGTTGGATTTCGGAATTTGTAGGTTTCTCATAGATAAGTTGTGACCGAAATGAATTACTAAGTACAGCGGTCAACCTACAAATCCAAAAATTAACTTCTTATTTCTTTCAATTAAGCTCTACAAGTTACAATTTTTCTTGTGTAATTTCGACAAAATGTGAGGGAATGTGAAGCTAGTGTGAAGATTCTCCGTCATCCTGCTTCGACCTTACTTCGAGTCGATGGACTTATAAATTCCAAAAATTAACTTTAATTGGACGTGTATTTTGGTGAGTAATTTGGGACAAAGGGGGTCAGTGAAGTGGAGGTTTTTACACACACGTTTATACCAACGTAACTTCACCGTTCAATTCATCATTGTATAATTTATTATTTAGGTACCTTTAAACACGCGTATCCTATGGACATTTTACTTTCGTTTCGTCTATCAAGCGCTAATATGATCCATTTACCGTCGGGCGTGGTGCCTCCAATCCAAGTGGCGTCATAGCCCTGGGAAAGTTATATACATAATGCGATATTCAGATGAAAAATATATTTATCATAAGCGATTATATTATTATGCTTACAATATTGTCGTTAAGTTCGTGTGGGCCGTCGTTGTCTTCCGGTTTACCGTGCTTCGTATGGACGTCAAAGAAACGCAAAATCGTCTAAAAAACAAAACCAATGGAATATTACTGCATATAATAATATGAATATGCAATGATATTGTAATACAACTATTGATTTATACCTTAATCGCGGTAAAAAACCAGTAATAAATCATGTATTTGACGTTGTACCAAGGTCCTGGTAGTTTATAGTAGTCGAAAAAAGTCTCCGGTGAATTGGTCATTTTTGACAAACAAATTCTGATGACAAAAGATTGTGTAAACGTCACTCGGCTATAATATGATAATAATAATAATTTAATAATTTAATAGTACCTATGAATTATTATACGTATTGCTACAACGCACGCTTTTATCGACGTAACGTGACAGTATCGTCATAGTCGCTACTCGCCACTGTACAAATTCCTCTCTGCGCGATAAATAACAATGTGCATTAAGTATATTATTATATTATCGCATAACCTTCTCCGTCACGATGCACTTGAGTAGATTATTATAACAATGCGTTGTCGTTAGATATCAGTAAACGCGCACAATATGGGTAGGTACCTATAAGTACTACGGATTTAACAGTGCCGGGTTTAGCGGGGAGCCTCGAGATTTTGTCTAAAAAGGCCTAGGGATTCAGGTCTTGAATATTATGAGGTCTTGTAAATGAAAAAGTAAATTATACTAACTTATAAGAATATTCCTACTATAATAGTTATATTACATGTCTCTGTCTGAGGAAAAATGAACAATATTATGATGAATATACAGCAGCACTCAACGTATTTTGGTTTTGATGTACCTCAGTTACCGGGCCTGTCAGTGTCATATATCTTCGATTTGTGGTGAAATCCAACCAAAGTGGACAATCTTCGGAATTCGGATAGTCATGAGCTAACCACGGGCTTAGGACTTTCAGGTACACCTCCGCCCACGGAAATATAAGCGATTTTAAAACACGGCACTTCGTATTGTCATTAGGTACTAAGTATATTAGGTAGGTAGTTTAAAATACTACGATAAATCAACAAAAATATAAAACAACGTTTATTTAGCGCCACCTATCGGATGTGATTCAAACTAATACTCTCGAATAACCTCTTTCTTGTAAATAACAATCTCTGAATAATTTCCGTCAAAACATCGGTTAAGTAGTTTTAGAGCCTATATAAATCTACACAACTATACTCATTGTCTTTTACTCATATTATATAATATGCAGATTATTGTTGTTTATATTAGAGACGTGTAAAGTACCTACGTATGATTTCATGATTTTATCTTTTTACGTAAATATAGGTGCTATTAGTATTAATTGAAATGATATCAATAAGACGTCTCGAAGATACGGTTAAGAGTTATAATATAAACATAATATTATAATAATGTATAAGGTCGACAGAATAACGCCATGAGTGCACTTTTTATCACAATGTGAATGATGAAGTCGTAGTAATCACATTCACTCTTTGAGAGACCATCGTCGTGCGTCCGGCGTCAAAATATATGTCATGTGCATGATATAATCATAGTTTGGTGGACGTACGTAAAGTCAATCATTCGACGCTGAACCATAACCGTAGTTGGTCGTCAGGCGACAACAGTATTTGTGTTTATATTATTTCGTTAGTATTGCTATACGCCGCGTTCTGCGTATTTTTATGCTTATTTTTATATTTATATATACATATTTTTTTGAGTATACATCGCGCACACAAAAGAAAAACCGATTTCGACAAAACGCGACGATTCCGAAATAAAGAATGAGAAATAGTATTTTCGTCCGTGCGTGGCTTAAGTGGCTTATTTCTGGAAAAGAAACGTGATCGCGACGAGCCGGCGAGGATGAAGGCGAGGCAATATATACTTTTTTTCTTCCCCACCCTCACTCGTCACCGCATTCGTTGGTCTAATTCAATATTTTCTTTTTTTCCCACCGCCACCACCACTCTGTACAAATAAAAACAAAATCGTTTGATAAACAATCGAATGAAACCAGTCTTGCAGTAAATATATTCTCGTCCGTTCTCCGCGCTGTCCGATTTACATTTTATACGCAGGCGGCGATAAAATAATACTTTTATGAATAGCTGTGTATGTGTGTGCACGTGCATAAACGAATCGATAAGAGGCGAACGGAAAAAATAATTCCTACTAATGAATTATAAGTCGTCTTAAAAATATTATTTTAATTCGGAAAAACAAAAATAAGCGTATTATAATATGCTCAAAGAACAACACGTACGAGGGTCGTCCGGAAAATAAAGGTTGCTGTGTTTTTAAAAAATCAAAACAAAAATAGGTACACATATTTCTATGCAATTTGTAGAGATTTTTCCGCATAGTTATTATATTGTCGTTCAAACCGATACATTTTTGACCGCAGACACTCTGTTAGTAGAGTCAAACAACTCGCATTGCACATCGTCTTGGCCATTTTTAAACTATATCGTTATCACTTCTCCGTCATCAGTAAAAATGTTTTCCACATAAAAACTTCTCGAGCTTAGTGAAAAGGTGATTATTGCCGAGTGCAATATCTGAGCTGTAATTGGTTTAGTGACGGTTTCCCACCTAAAGGAGACGAGATCTAAATCCAAATGTTGTAACCTTACTTCTTAGTTTTCAATCAACACATAATTTAATTTATATTGTTATTATTATATTACTGCTGTATCGGAAATCATTTAAAAAATTAACCTAACCCATAATGATTATAATAACGTATATTAGATTATTATTACTTATTAGTATATTTATAAGAAAAAACATTAAAAGTCATTAGGAATAGTATATTTTTAAAATATTACTTTTAAAATCGTACCTTAACAGTAGTCACTGCAAACAATAAGTTATCTCAATAAATTTCAAATTGTAGAGGGATGCGGCAACGTAACGGACCTCGTCCACAACGTGTTATCTATTATACTTATAATATTTCTTAATTGATACTTACTGAATACTGGCAATAGTGTCCACAGAAATATAAATCAGGAGACCAATGTCAAATAAAAGTACCTTATAGGTATAATAGATTTTGTTTTTCATATATGACAATAATATTATCACTGTATTTTAATACCAAAGTAAAAAATAGGTAACCGCACTATACGCTTACATTTTATCATAGGTATAATACATATTATCAATACAGACACGGATACCTAACAAGGAATATCAGATACTATAATATAAAGACATAATAAAGTAATAAATTTTCAATCAACAATCAACAATAAAACAAGTTGGGAAAGCTCACTCTGCCCGCGTGCTAATAATATTTCCGTTTTCCAAACGTATTTTTAACTTAACACAATAATAAGCTATGCAGATTTCATGTAAAATTAAAAACAATTTGGTACCCATTATTTTTTGATAAGTACCTACCTATTTTTTAAATATTGGCTGGTATGAATCTATTTTTTATATTAAAAATTAAAAATCTAATTAAACACTCATATTTTCATACATTTCTTCAATACTGACTAGTATGAATTCACTTTGAATAGATCCGTTATAAAATCTCAATAATAAAAATCGGAACATGCGTAACTAAGGCGATAAATCAATATCTTAATATAAATAACAACCGTAGTAAATTACTACATGACAAATTATATAGGTATCATCACAGCATTTTGATACCTACGCATCCTCCGCTCTTTACTTATATTTACTTTACCTATATCGTAGTTGTCCACTTCTTATTGGCTGTCAATCATATACATACATATATAACATAGAACAAAATCAACCAATGAGAAGTGGAGAACTACGATATAGGCCGGAGGTGAAGAAGATGCGTATCTACCGCGCAAAACTAGTACAACTGTGATGATACCTATATAATTTGTCATGAATTAGTATATTATATACTGGTAACTAGCGGACGGGCAGACACAACAGGGATACAAATACGTGTTCCATACTCATGTTTTGAAACCTAAAACAACCTGACCGGGCGCCTATATAATAGGTATTGAGTTAAAAATGCCAAAATCCAAATTCGGTTGTCTGTGGAGCACGGTTAAACCTGCAATGATCGACGTGTTAAACAATTATTATTAGCCACAATCTTAGACGTCGGGGAGATGTGGCCGATAGGTACTTCCGGATCCCTGTAGACTCCCTTGCTTGTGGGAGGTCTGTGAGGGGAGCTTTCAAATTCTACTAAAAAATCAACCCCCACCCATCACCACTACCACTATAACCAGCGCGGGCGACACGCACTATTATTACAATATGTACTTACCATGATGTCTTACCGCGGTGGACGCGATTTCTAATCGATAAACTAGTACATATATACCATCAATATGTATATGTACGAACATATTATTATATTTGTGTTATATGTATGGCTCTATATACGTGTGTGCCTGCAACCCTAACGCTGCCATCGCCACCGCCGCTACTACGTAACGTAAGGAACGACCGGAATTAATCACACTAATGGGCCCGACGTCATTATATTATACATATACGCGAATGCGGGACCCTCGTCGCAGCCGATGAGTCGGAAAACAATTCCTCGTGCCGATGACAATAAAACGGTATGCAGAAGGGTTGTTTCCCGCGGACCTGCTGGTGCTGCTGCGAATACGGTGGCGGCGGCGGCGTGGGGGTGGGATCGTTGACAATGGTCCGCGCGTGACGTAAAAGTCAAGACTTTGATTCAGTTTCGGAAGAGTCGACCGACGCTGGCGACTATGATATTATATAAAATACTAGTATAAAATATAATATGTCTGTGTGTGGGGTGTTCGTGTATACGGAGACAAGTATCGGAGTAAAAAATTGTTGAATTGCGGTGTCGCGTATCGCACGGCGTCGAGAGGGTTGTATATTTGTATACGGTTCGCGGTTTTTGTTCTTATACCGCGGTCACTGCGCCTTCTGCAGACTTCGGGCATGATATAAAGTATATATTATAATATACATAAATTATACATATTTCGGTCTTAGGGTCTTCTAGCGTTTCCTCCTTTTTTTTCGATAGTTCAGTTCATAGAATCTTTATATTATAGTGTAATATATTATTCAAAATTTCAATTTGCACATTTTTCATATATTAAAGTACTTGCTAACTATAGAGAAAATTAACGCATGAATTGTCTTGTATTTTAGTGATTTTTCTTTAGTAAAAAACTTTCTATAAAAATGTAATTTAAAAATTGAAATACCAAATTTTACCAAAAAAATGTGTACAATTAATTATGTGTTTTTCACGTAATTAGCTTATTGCTCCTAACAAAATCGGCATGTCCCAGACTTAACTCATAATAAATCATGTAAAATAAATAACCTTAAATATAATATTTATATATTTTGTAATTTTTATTTGCAAAATTTTTTTCAACACAATTATCCTCCCCTTCTGCCCCTCCCGATTGAAAACTCCTAAGCATATTGGATTCATTGTCGTCTTCGGGGATACGGTGGTGTATCTACCTTGTATTTACCTTGCAAAACATTATTTATTACAAATTTATAGCAGTCATATTTCCTTTCATTTATATAAATATGCGTAGAAAAATAAACTAAATTCGTTTACCTGTATTCATCCCCTATATATTATATTATTTAAGTTTTATTTTATTAAAGTTTTATTCTTTATTTTATTTCTTATTCTCGACGAGCGACGGTTTACTCTGAGCGTAAAGCGTTGTTTTGCGAAACGTAAAGAAAAACAAATGTGTTTATTATCTCGTAAAACGAGCTGGTCCAAGCGACAGATCTTCGTAGAGAAAAATAAGATAAAAATATATAATATGTATAATATGTTAATTAAATCCGGTCGGATGAGAACAAAATGTCTCGCGAAGTAATTAACTGCGACGATATATCAAACGGATTTAAATGGAAATGAGAAAAGAACGCGGATAACGACTTTTATATATTATTATTATCATCTCTTAGCGGACCCGTATATATATAATATTATAACGTCACTTGATTGGAGGTGTAGGGTCGGGCTATTGCAGAGGATGAGGGGTGGGCGAGGGGATTGGGAGGGAACTAGCAGAAGCACGAGAAAGTTTTCGCGGATAAATGAGCTGAAATACTACGAAATCAATTATCATCCGCCACGGTCGTCCCGGGGGAAATCATTGACATACATAATCTTTCGGTGACGAAAAAGAAGGAAAAAAGGAGCAGAAGGGCATTATTATTACCCCACGCTTGTAATCCCCAAACATTGAAAAGACCGAGCACTGAGCGTCTTGTCAGCGCATCGGCACAACAAATAGGATTTCGCGCGTGGCATAAACTCGGCCCGAGCGATCTCGTCATCGAGGTTCGTCCGTACGTTCATTTTTTTCCTTCTTTTGCTCCATCAAACATGTTCAAAGACAAAATATTATATCTCTTTGAAATTTATTTATATTATACCTTGGTATAATACCTATGAGTTTTATACCGCGGTAATTCCGCGCTGCTGTCGTGGTTTGTATGAAAGTCTTCCCCCACCCGTACGAAGTCGAGAGAAAATATTATTATATTATATTTATTAAGCTTTGCGTGCGTTGGAGTTTTTCTAGATATAATATCATTTTCGAATTTCCGAGATTACAGCGACGAGATATATCATAATATATAATATACAAAAAGATGGGTCGTATTTTATAAACGATAATAATCTCCTGTTTAAAGTCGTTCGACCGGCGTCGCATTAAAAAAAGTTTTCCGCCGAATAAACATAAAAACAATAGCGTTAAGACGGCTTCGTCTTCAAATCGTGGCAATCGTGCGGTAACGATTTTATTTCAAAACCGAAACAAGTCTGGTCGATGGGTACCGCCACCATTACAGGAATTTTGTATGGGGAGGGGGGGGGCTAAGTATACAAATATAATATGTCTTTTATATACACTTTTTATTTTTTTATTAATCTTGATAAAATTAATATGAATTATTTTTTGTAAATTAATAAAATTATCAAGCTTATAGCTATATAACTAATTATATTCGTTGATTGTTACTGAAAACTCAGCTGGAATAAAATAATTCTAACTGATATAGTATGTGAAAATGTATCTATTTATATTTTATATACCATCAAACGCCATTATTATCAGCTTCGAAAAATATTTATTATTTTTTTTTTTTTCATAACGATTTGTAATGTGCAAAATAATATTACCATATACCTAAGACATAGGATTCAAATTAATAATTGTCCTAAGCATGATGTATAATATTTTATAATAGCTTTGGTATGAGTGTTATTGAAAAACTCAATTTATTTGTGTATACAAAAGCTCTTCCCTGAAAGTGAGAAAAATTGTGATAGCAGTTTTTTATTACTTGCCTTTCACGTGGTGTAAAAAATAGTTATTTTCCTACGTTCTTCGGTTTAAATTGTACGTTATTTATTACGCTTTTTTTTACTATACATGGCCTGCCTGAAAGAATAATAATATTTAGTAATAGTAAGTTATACTATGTTGAAGTTTTCATGAAAACTTATAGGGTGCTGAGATTTTCAAAACAAAAATACAGGACAAATATTGACAAATTCGTATATGCGCTTTCCGCTTATATACCTACTTCATATATACTGACCTAGCCCCCTCCCCCCTCCCCCAACGGGAAAAATTGTGCATACTAAAAACAGATATATTATATTATATATATATATAAGTCTTTCGTATCGTGATTTTACGACGGATAAAGCGCGCGCCGAGGAGCTAATCAAATAATGGAAAACGACCGGAACCGGACGAGCGGGATGAAGAACGTCTTTGCGGATGCGATTTTGAAAGAATGAGACGCCTGCAAGCATTGAACACAGACACACCCACACACCCACATACACATTCACATTCGCACAATATAATATAGATATGTGTACAAACCGACGGGCGACTGACAATGGACGACGACGGTCCTTATAGCCGCGGTCGCGGAGGGGCGAATAAAAACCACGCAAAGCCTCCATGGGAACCGGCCCGTGCCCGACTGTCTGTATACATAGGCTTCATAAAAGGATTTGTACCTCCACACCCGCGTCCTCTCCGTCCTAGTCGCGCATACCCACAATTTTTAGTGACGCGCGTATGTGTACACTCGCTTTTGTACTGCTTTTGTATCCTGCCGAGCACGTAGTGAGCCGTTACAGTGATCTTTAATGGTTATTAAGACTTTTGCGCAGAACAGTGAAAATTGTTATGGCCTTAAAAGTCTACACGTCCAATCTAATATGTTCGTCGTTTGCACACCTACATGTATACCTATCAAAGTCATAAACACATATATTATATCATAATATGACGGATACGCGTAATCACCTTAATATTTAGTCGTCGAAGTGGCTCGAGATGATTTGTCTAGAAGTTTTACGTTTTTAAATGAATATTTGTCTCCGTTTTGGTATCCGTGGGGAGTAGTACGGCGCCACAGGCCACATCGATCTTTAATGGTTATTAAGACTTTTGCGCAGAACAGTTAAAATAGTTATGGACTCGAAAGTCTATAATATCCAATATAATATGTTTTTATACTGTAGTGGTCGTCGTTTACATAACTATGGAGACGCATAATCGCCTTATTCTGCAGTCGTTGGGTGGCTCGAAGTAAGTGGATAGACTTTAGAAATGCCGTATAAGTTTTACGTTTTTAATCGACAATTTGTCTCGGCAATCATAATTATTACGTTTCATATATCATACTACAGTAGTCGTTATAATTGTACATACCTAATTTGTAGCGATAGATACCATTAGTACAATGATCATAATATATTATTGTACACGATGATCTGGTAATGCATCATTAATTCAAATGATCATTTTTTGGGGAGCGGACTTCAATGCAAATTATTTTTTTTTCAGAATAACTTAAAACAATGGTTTCCAAGCATAAAATTCGTTTTATATATTACTAGAGAATTAAAAAACTTCACTTTGATTTTGCATTTTTAAAACTTTTGTTATTGTCAGAATGTTTTTCGATATTATGATAAAATTATTTTGATTTCCTCTAAAAAAGAAAATTCTTATTTCTATTTTTAAAACGTATTAAGTGGCTTATACAGAAACAAGTCGATTAATTGCGCGAAATAATTTTTTTTAGCATTTTGTAAATATTTTTTTATAAGTGCATTAAATTGTATGAGTCCAATTGTTAAAGGAATTTTTCTTGTTTTTTAGAGCATTTAAATCCACTCCCTAATACATTATGATCTTGTAATTCATTTGTAACTTTTAAATCAGAAGGGATATAGGCGAAGTGATATAATATTTGAGCGGGGTGTGCGTATATAAAAAACCCCGGTGATGATACACATAATTATTTTCTATTTTTGAATGCTGACATCTAAAAACCTCTGCACTATTTAAAAGTTTAAACCTCTATGTTACTATAATTTCCACCTATACAGAATTTATTATGATATATAGGTACATATTATATTAATTATAATATGACTTGAGTGAAATATTGGCATAACTTACTATACCTACACGATATAATATATTATTATTTAATCATCGAATACACACCAACTCCAAAACCTTTTTGACAGACTATATGTATATATACTAACAATGGGGTTGCGATACGATTCTGAAGGTACATCGACGCGTATCGAGCACACCATAAAATATGGCATAATATGTCTATGGCATAGACTCTATGTTGTCATACATGATATCATCATCATCATCATTCGTTATTCGTTGTTAGGTGGTCGAAAAGTTTCTTCCTATTATAATTTATAAATACTCGTACAACATATACACGCACAGCAATAATACTATTATGTGTATATTATAATATACTGTTATTATACATGTATTTAGGGACCCGAAACCAATATAAACTGCACGTATAGTTGTCGAGTGTATTGCGCGTGGCTTCCTTTTGTGCCGTTTTAATATTCGGCAACATTCCCTGCAGAACGGCGGCGGCGGTTCGTTCGCTCGCTCAGTCAATAGACTCGGCAAAGATTTAATAAACTTCACCCCGCGCCGAGCACACGGCAAAGGGACACGCCGAGCTGCAATATATATATACGCCGTTCACCGTAAACTACCCCCAACCCCGTCTGGTATATATATATATAATAATAATAATATGTATTCCGGACGCCGCCGCCGCCGCCGTCATCGTTTCGCGTGTATATTTGCCTTTCACAAATTGCCGGGTAAAATTGATATCGTTTGAAGTGCGAGTTTGCAGGCCGCGAACACTGCAAGTGGCGGGTCGGTGCAGTATTGGTGGGTTGGGGTGGGATGGGGTGGAGGTTTATTATGTCGTTTTCATTTTTTTTTTCTTTTCGTCGTGATTTACGACGAGGGGAATGACGAGCGCGCGTCGTTCTTAATAAACGCGATCGCGAAGACGTGTAAGTACGTTCGTCAGGTATACATAATATAATGTCTAATAAATAATAATAATAATATACTCAGGCCACGGAAACTTTGTTTGATAAAACAGTTAAGAGACTAACTAGTTCATAGATGCATATTACCTATTTTACGGTAGTCATTTCAAAAAATACTGAGATTTTATATTTTTAATAAATAATATAGTAATTACATAAATTGTGTTGTGCATTATTTTTTAAGATATATCATTCAAAATATCCTCCTGAAGATGAAATTCAGTGGTCCAAGCGATGATCTTCAAAACCATTCAGGAACTAATCTGGAGTTATAATATAAGGCTTTATTAAGGGTTTTGTATTCACTCTTATTTCCTCTGTGTATTGAAACCGTTATCCTTTAAGCGTAGCTTTTAGTCTAGGAAAAAGCAAATAAAAATCACAAGGGTACGTGACCACAAAAATCTTTTATCAGCCAAAAATGCATGAATCAGAGCCCTGAGACCAACAACCGTGGAACAATTTGGTAGTAACGCACTTCTGATTTGTAAATTATCCGTTAGAATTCCATGGAAAGATGCAACAGGCAAAAACATTGTTCACATTTAATGGGACTTAAATTACCTATGTTGGTAAAATTTCACTCTTTGTACCAGGTACGCTATTTTACATTTTTACGTTGTGGGCAATCGGGGCAATTTGTAAATTTTTTTAATTACAAAAAGTCGAGGGCAACTGTTCAAGACCTAAGTGTTGTGAAAAATGTATATATGTACATGTTGTTCGACAATAATACATCATCGGCTCAAATCGTCTACGTGTATGTTAAGGGTGTAATTAAGTGTACGGGCCACACCCCCAAACGCATCAAACGACACCGTTATCATTTTATGTGCATTGTCATAAATCAAAATAAAAGTACTAATTAATTGACTGTTGAAATAGTAACAACCGTTATACTTAGGTGCACTTGGCTGGTGGGTATGCCATTCGAGGTGCTAGCTAATATAGGATTCATGGCGTCAAGCACACTTGTAGCACCCCTCGCGACGTGCGCTTGTCTCATGGACGTAATAATATAATTTTATTTTATACAATATTGAATATATACTACATAGATAGCGTCATATGAATATTTAGGGTAAGAGCAGTGCTTCAAAATGTCTTGTAATGCGTATAACGTCCCGTTTTACTTAATTTTCAATTCATTATACAGCAATATTATAATGTTTGCGATGAAATCTCGATATTGCAAAATAGAAAAAAATTACTCATAAAAGTTATTAATATACTCGTAATAATACGAGCTATACATAATATAATATAGTGTACTTGTATGATAAAACCTATTTTGAAAATTAAACGAATTACCAGATCGATACCGATTTGTCTTTCAAATAATAAACGCATTGTTTTATAGGTTTCTATAAACATAAGTTTGAACACCTTATATTATAATATCCCCGTTGTGTCCGTCCGTATGGTATGTTAGTTACCAGTTGTACCTAAATAGTTACGATTGTTTGTACCATAAGATTTTATAACCACTTAACCACGGTTCTACTAAAAGTAAATGTATTCATACTAGCCAGTATTAAAAATAACATTTTTCAAAAAAACTACGAGTGTCTTACATTAAATGTATCACACGGCATTTATTATACAGTACATAATAATATGATGTAAGTTCCAAACGACAACACACATTATTATTATTGTATTATATTATATCTCCCGTTCAATATAAATAAAATACGGCCGGTGCGTATAAAATTGATCGATGGAATAATGATATATTATATGGGAAATCCACTCGCGGCGCTCACAATAGGCAAAGCGCGTACGGCGACGGATATTTGAGGCTTTAACAAACAAAACTGCCCTTTAGCTGCAGCACAAAAATATTTTGTATTCCTCGCCCGACGACCCTATCTTAATCCTATTTTATACTCTCCGCGGCGATATAAAATATTATATAATAATGTCTTCTTTCGTGGCGAGTAGACTATACTATAATATATATGTATATAATAATAATATAATTCACAAACGTCGTGTTTTCCCGCTCGCATCGTGTGTATACAATATAATATTATTGCGCGTTATTGTACTCTCGACGTGTGTACACATAACATCGACCGACTGTTTGATTTAATATTATTATTATTATTTTATTTTCCATCGTTATGTATTAATATAATAAAGCCACGCCGGTTAGAGGATCGTATTATTTAAAAAAAATCCGATGAAATACATAACGTTTATAATATAAAATAATTAAAAATACTATTTATATTAAACGTGTAATAAATAATGCACTAAAGCCGTTTAACGCAGACATAAGCGAAACTAGACAATTTTATTAGGCTATGCCAAATAATTAATGTGAAAACAATGTACCAAATTACAAAATAACTATTAAAAGTCAGTATTTAGCCAATGATGATAGGTATATGTTTGTAATATAAGTTTTTAAACTTTAATAGAAATCACAAAATATAATATACATTATACAAATGGCAAATAAAAAAATCATATACCTAATAAAGTCTATTAGAAAAGCTATTATTTTCATCAGCAGTAACTGTTTGGAGTATAATGATCTAATAATACAATATTATAAAACACTTTTGATACGGTCGAGCCAAAGACAACTTTAATTTATAATCCGTGCAATTTTAAATAATAACATTTAATTTTCGATAGTGTTTATTTTATCCAGGAACATACGAGGCTGCATAATAGTCTAAAAAAATCACTAAAATATTATAAACACGAACGTACCACCTATCAAAAACCTCTTAACTAATATGAAAAATATTGCATATTATAATATATTTGTATACTCGAGGCTATTGTACATATTTTGTACCCATCCCGGGAATATCTTTGATTTATATTATTAATATGAGAAGGTACACGTTGCAATTAATGCACAAAAAATATTGTGCTTGTCAACGAATACAGCTATTTGTAACTATATGTATAAACTAATTAACTACCGTTTTGTGTATATTTAAGTCCATATTTTTGGTGAAATTTATTCAAAACCAAAATGAAAACTAAGATGCAATAAAAAAAAAACTTATTGTAATATGTACTAAAATTGTATTATAATATATTATTATATTGAATGAGCCAATTAACAATTGTTTTATTTGTATAAAAGGTTTAGTAATTTATACAATATATTATTATTGTTATTAATTTTGTAATCGAAATATCGGTAGCAGTAAAGCGCGGTAAAATGTTTCAATTCGAACCGATACTGATATGAATTATTCCGCTACGATTACGGTAGGTACTCGGCTGCTACAGATTATAATAATAATATCGTTATTCATTATACGATCAAATATTATTATTATATTATTATATTAATTGCAGAGCACTCGCGTTTCCCGCGGATAATAACAATATAAACTGGCCACTAAAATGTAGGTACTTATATAATAAAATGGAATCGTATATACTAAGGTAATATCAGTCTTGTAAAATAATACTTTGAAAATTGTATTTAATCACATGCATCCAGAAAGTGTTTAAAATACATGCCAAGTACTTTTAAGCAAAAGTGTTTAAGAACAAATACCTATAAATATCTGGCATGCATGTAAATACTTTTAAGTACCTTTTAAAATAGGTACATTTTAATTTTACTTATTTAATTGTGCAAGTATGAAAACTAATTTAAAATTGTATTGTCACAATTATAACTTTGTACAAACTATAGGTTAGGTTCTATACTTATCATTGTTATAATATTATGCACAGAAAACACACTACATTAGTATTAATTAGTGTTGATCTACTGCGTATACCTAGGTATATGCGGTATAACTGTTGATGATTTTCGACGGTGTGCTCGTAACAATATTATTATTATTTATTACTAATAATGCGTATAATAAGGGCGCAGGCGAGAACGACGTATATAATATTGCGCGTATTTCGTGTATAGGTAATAGTATAATAATATTAAAACTCTGCAGCGATGTATATGGTATATTATTATAAATTTATAAACAACGATATAATAATAATAATAATAACAATAATAATAATTATGATAATAATATAATATACTACTATACGCGATGATCACATTATCGCGTCGTTAAACATCGAACGTTTTGCGCTAATTTTGAACGGGACTCGATAATATATATATATTATATTGTATCAGATATCAAATTTGGAGTGGTGCGCGTGGCAGGTACTCGAAAGGTAATAAAGAAGCAGCAGTCAGCGTAAGGGGATACTCACCCCCGTACAATATAATAATATATAATATGTATACGCACTTTTAGAGAGATTTTTATACATATATGGGTGTTTCGCATACCCTCCGGCGTGTAGAAATATTCCCGAGGGTGGTTTAGTCGGCCGCCGGGGACAGGCGCGCGTGCTGAGGCCGGACGCCGCACAGATTGTTAGTGGTTATTATTATCTTTATTATTATTGCTATCATTTTTATTTTCACTCGAAACCTGCGACGAGGTGACGCGATGAATTTTTCATGTCTGCACGACGCATTGTACGCCAGCCGGCCGCGTCGTCGTTATTTTCGGTAGTATACCTACCGCCAAACACAATATACAACTTCCACGGCGTAATATAATCAGTAACACGACCTATAACTGCTATAACTACTTCTAATAAATAATATTATAGCATACCATCGGCGCTTGTTTGCGAGATCGCCGACGCGTTGTAATCGAACGTCTGGTTTTACGAGTTTATTTTATAACGAACGTCGTATAATATTATATGATGAATTTCTAAAGTTTGATAAATATTATTATGCGTCGTGTAGTCGCGAATCGTTAAAAATCTCTAGACGCGCTCAAGAGACTGCAGCTATAAGTTATAACCATATAATATAGATACTCACTAACTCGACTCGACTTCCGCTGTAGCTTGTTTTATGTGGATTAACACAAATACACCCACGGACATGTGACGTACGGTGTACCCCCTACTGTGCAAAGATTTGGCCACCAAGCCAGTACACGCAATAACTAACCAGCACTGAGCACGGGTGGTTTTCATTTGGTCGAAATTTATATGGACTTGGTTATACACTTATACATAATATATATTATGTCTAATACATCGTTTAGGATTATGTTTATATGTTTATCGTTTGGACGAAAGTCATAATAAGAATAATGATCAGTGAATACCTAACATGTCTAGTAAATTTTACTCATTCCTATTTTTAGAATCACATAAAAATAATCGAGATTAGCTGAAGTCTATATCGTAACGCAGCAGATTCAAACTTTTACCACTGAGTTTACACCTCACAAAAATCGTCACAATACTGTTGGAACTATATTATATTTTGGCATTTATTGAAATACCAGGTGACACTAAACACAGTAAATTTATAATATTGAGTGTTCTACGTATATACTATACACGTATCATACAAATCCACGAGATGCAAATTGTAATGGTACAAATAATAATAATAATTTGGAAACTGAAAAGATTTCTATTAGTGAATAATTTTGCTGTAACTATTGTTAGATTCAATAAAATAATTCTACTTTTTTCAAACTATACAAAATATACCTTGAAGTGAGTTCCAAATAATTACTAAAATTTTATAGTTGGTGAAAATATTTAAAAAATACCTGTGTAAAAATATTTTTTCACTTCTTTTCTTTAACATTAAACGGAAGATTTGCAATGAAATAAAAATATTTTTAAGTGCTAAATTTGGACTAAGTGCTACCTTTGGCACATGTGCCATATGTTCACCACCCCTGTCTCTCCATTCTAAATTAATTTACTGCACTCTCCCTAGACCTTCAACTTTCAAGTTACAACAGTCCCGAACAGTGATATAACATAATATTATTATATAGCTTTTACGCTAGATTATGTTTGCAACCTGAACAACTGCTAACTTATTCATATCGCTGCAGTTGTGCCTAACCCTAACTTATGCATAAAATCACATTTTTAACCAGTAGTTGTAATTAGTAAGCTAACTTATAAGTAGGCACATGGATTGATTGATGCGTTGATATTGGATAGAGCAGACTAGGGGTACCCCATAACATATTGGTCGATTACTCCTAGAAAAGACTATTATTCATAACGTGATTCAAAGTACAAAAAACGGTGTCCATTTCGTCCCGTCAATAAAATATATATATTGATATGCAGTGCAGTTATGTACATTATACCTACCTATAATACACAATCAATAACAATCGCACGTGTTGTAGGGTGCAATGCGTTTTTCTCCGACGAGGTTTTCAGCGGGGACCCGTGGCCGGGCCAGTCGACTATAGTACCAAACACCGCCATCGGCTGCTTGTGGGGGGGGGGGGGGTGATGGGTCAGTTGTGTGGCGGGTAGGTTAGGTTAAGGGTAGGTGGGGGTGACCCGGAAGAGTGGCGTATTATATACAACGTATAGGGGTTTGTTTATAAAAGCCATTTACGCGTCGGACGCCTTCGTCGCACTCACGGTGGTGATATATTCGTCGTAATAAACACACCGCTGTCGAGGAGCTGACGGAGTGAGTGGGTCCGGCGGGCGTGCTGCTGCAGTTTTCGCTCCGTCCAAAACATCTTGGCCATAACCACGGTATATAATATATATGTGTGTCGTCTGTGTGTGGAGGATAACAAAGAGAAATCAGCGACAAGTCGGGGGATTAATAGAGTATAGCGCGTGACAGACGTCTTCGGGTCCTTCTCTCTCTCTAACCGAGACGGTGGCAGTGGTGGTGACCGCGGGCCCGAGTTTTTGTTTTGCTTTCCGCCGGCGATTCGGACCGCACGCGCGATTTATTATATTTATAAGTCCGAAGTCGGTCCGGTCGTCATCAATCAAACTGTCGTTATCGCGGACGACTTTGGACGTTGCCGAGAGGGAGCTACAGTGTTGCTGCAGAGCCGTGTCGATTTTACCCGCGCCGCACCGCTCTTGCAGAATCCCTTCCGGTCACGGGATTGAATTTCGATTATAGGAGACGACGACAGTTTATATATTATATAGGTACCTCGTTTATATAATATACCGGCGCACTCTCCACTCGATCTGTAAAATCCTTTTTGCAACGATGACGAAGACCACAGTGCCATCGATATTAAAAGTCATCGTGTTTTTTCCCTTCCCCTTACGTGGTAAAAAATAAGTCTTGAGAGAGGACCGCTGAACAGGGTACATGACACATGAATCAGACCCGTGTTTAGGCGAAAATTTAGTATGTTATTATTTTTTTTTACCAGGTAATATGTGATATCATGTGACATTTAAAAAAAAAATCGTTTTAAGTTATTTAGAATTAATTTAACGTTGTACAGCTTTTGCGTTAATCTCTATTTAAAATTAAAACGTCATATGCAATGACTTTCAAGTTTATAATTTATATCGTTGGATTTTTAGAACTACCTATACCTAAAACGTTTAATAACTTTTTCGTTTATCCAGGCTTTATTGTAAGGTCGTAACCGCGGTCACCCTCTCTTCAAAATGTATAGGTAGGTACTGTATTTTAAAAAATAATTAAGAAAATACGTCAACCGTTTTCAAAAAATATGGAGAAACGAAGACAAAATTGTTGGTGATCGCTGATAGTAAAATTATAAAATCGATAACACACAATGTATCCTTACAAATAAACCAAACACATAATAAATAGATTAATTTCGTATAGTTACTAGTTACGTGCGTAACGCGCAAACATTATTCAAACGATAAAAACATTTGGTTTTATAACCACTTACTTAAAATTATGTATAACAAATATATTCAAAAACGTTAATAGTTTACTATTTGGTAATTGGTTAAGCTGCTCTGGTTCTATATGTGTATTAGTCTATATTATGTGTACCTGCAGAATATTTTAGTATTACCTATTATGTTCTAAATTCTAATGCTATACCTATGTACAGCGGATATATCAAAACAGTTTTAAAACAAATTTTATTATTGCAAGGCATCGGTACTGTTTAGAAAGTATTATTTTAAATTTCACTCGACACATTATTATTCTGATACAGAATCCAATTTGTTTTTATACCTTTTAAGGTTGAACATAATAATAATACAATAATTATTCGTGCCATAATGATATTTGAAATATTGAGCGAAGTGTTATTAAAATACCTATAATATTCAGCAATGAATGGTTAAATAATTTTATTTTCTATGTTGAAGTATCATTTAAAAACAAAATATGATTAAATTAATTAACAATTGTAATAATTAAATACGGTGAAAATTCCACACTAACGGTCAATAAATTATAAATAGTTTATTAAATAATAATTGCAATAAAACAAATAGCTATAGGTACTTTATATTTAATTGTATAGAAATATTTGTATTACCTTTTTATTGTAGATACCTTCCGTAAAATTGTTCAAACAATTATTATTTGAGTATTAATATTTTTTGTACAACCAATTTAATATTAAAGCTGTAGTTTGATAAAAAATTATAAAAAAAAAAAAATTAAATAGGTAGTATTTATTTTATTCGAAATGCACATGTAGCCCGGGCAGGATTAAATTGTTTGGTACATTTTCCGTAATATATATTATATTAGGGGTGGATAAACGGTCGATCTCTAATAATTTCGGTGAAGTCGATTATTACCAATAGTTCTTTTTTTAATGTTTGTACATTTTATTTATAAAACCAGATAATTATTAAATCTAAATACGGCGAGTTATATTAGTATTAGTGCCTTATTGATTCCTATGATTGAACAATTAAAATGGTAACTGTATGCGACGCGGTGATAATGAATTAATTTTACACCTACTTTCTACCGACTTAACGAATTCAAATATATTTTGTATTCTTTGATAACATTCACACGTCCATAGAATATCGATACAATTACATTCATTATAATTGCAGGATTTTCATCATAAAGACAATTAAAAAATGCTGTATTTGTATCAGAACTTTAAAAATATAGTTTTTCCTTGTAGACAGTGTTCCATAAACAAAAACTAAGTAATATTGTATTCAGATTTCCAACTTTAGCCTAATATACATTATGTACCTATAATAATTGATGTATAGGTGTCAGATGAGCAATACGCCGCAGGTACGAAGTAATATGATTTCGAATTAGGCATTGCCCCACCCCACATCGATTGATTGTGCACTTTCCAATATTTAGAGATTAACCTAAATTATTTTATCTATTAACTCATTAATTTAAAACCGTGGATGGGCTCAAGTACAGTAAGTATACTATTGAAGTATGTATACAATATGTGGTATTATGATAATATAAAAATGAGTACATGTTCATATTATATTATACTTACGAGTTATGACTTTATGAGTAGGTATATAGGTACTATAGGTACATAATAATTAATATAATTTAATAAACCTTAATTAAATAATATGACAACAATAGGAATAAAAAAAAAAAAATTCAAAGTTCAATACAAGTACAGACAGGGGGAAATGTAAATTTAATAATTTAAGTGATAACAGGAATTTTGTATCGAATAGATCGACAGTGTTTAATATATTTTTGTTATGTTCTTGCCTCTCGGTAGATACGATCCATGGGATTATTATAAATACAATTAAGTGAAGTGAGTTTTTATAGAGAATGGACAAGAACGATACAGGTATTGAGTGATTCGAACATTTATTAGTCGCAGTAATTCAGGACAAGATATTATAATTCTATTTAACATTTTACACATGAAATAAATGTCTATAAGTCTGTGACTAGAATTTACAATGATAAATTATGATTTATGACGTCCATAGGTCGTCGTTTAGTCGCTGACACGTTTCTGCCATAATACAATAATAATCTAGCAGACGTTTTGAAATCGATGGTGATATGCAAAGGGTGGTTCACCGTATTATATATAAGTCCGTGGAGTATAGTTATATAATAAAATTGTATTTATGCGGCGGAAAAGGGGGTTTTCCAGGTGAATAAATCGTAAGTTAAATATTGGGTGATATAATTTATATTTTACATTATGAAAGTACTGGCTAAACATGAAATACAAATAATACCATTGTAACTTGTAAGACAAGTAATGACTAATAAGTTTATAATAACTATGCACCATTCCACTGATAACTGACACATTACGATCATATATTATATAGTTAAAATACTAAAATAATTATATATTTATACATTATAATTTAAATAATTTACATATAATTTCATCTAGCGGTAATAAATGTAACGACTGGGATTTAATGTCGTCGAATTTGTAAGCATATTATAAATGTACGTCAAATGGTGTAACGCTGTCAAATGAAGTAGCAAAGGCTGTTTTTTGGGACCCGTATCTTAACCAAAATCGGTCATCGGTGCGTGGGTGTCCGGGTTGATCGGATGTGTAAGACTGTAGAGAATCATGTAGATTAGACATTAGTGAGTTTGAAGTAATAAACTAATAACCAATAAAAATGTATTAGGTACATTTAACTTAAAGTACAATCTATAAAAGTGTAGATTATAGTGTACTAACTATACCAGTCAGGGTCCATGATATAAGTATATAACTAACAAAATATTCAGTTGTACACACGCAATCCAATGATAATTTTAGTTGGAATAAGATGTAAAAAACTGAAACAAGTATACTGATTTGATCATTAGGGAGTGACAGGTGGAAGGTGGTAACCCGTATAGGTATAGAAAATGTCGCTTTGCCTCACCCGAAAACAATGTCCTATTATATGCACCTGTCTGTCTCTAAAGTTGTATTATTCCGTGGTGATATAATCATATAATATAACCCACACCGCCAATCACATAGATATTTTTACTGCAGATAGCGATATAAAGACATTATATAAATACCTAGGTACTTTATGTGGAAAATCTGAACGAAACTTTCCTTAAATAATAATAATAATAATAATTAATAATCATATACTTACGCATAGGTAATAAATATTTCAACATTTTAGTCACTTCTAAAAAATGTCATATTTTGCCGGTCATTTCACCCTATTATTACAATGATATTGGCCTATTTACCGACGATTATTATTTTTGATATTTTATACGGTTAAAGAGTGTACGGTCTCGAGTTCAGCGTGTTTAGCGCGCTGCAGAAGGAAAGTTTCCGTGCAAAGAATTCCTAGTATAAGAATGCAAGTACGCGTGTATATATAACACGATAATAATATACCTATATATGTTTATTATATTGTAGTGTGAGTCGACTTGCCGTTTGCGGAAATTAATTGAATTGCCGTATAACCATTGTGCCGCCGCCGACGACGCGCCCCATTCGGTTTTAATCACTCGTGGCGCGAATACACGGGGGACGCGATTCCGTGGCGGCGGCGGCGGCGACGTTCGTGTCTGGTCCCGACGTCGAGTGGAGCTCTCTTATGTCTCACTCTCTCTCGCTCCACATTATCCCAAGTCCCGCCGTCGGTAGACTAGCTGGCTCGTCTTGTGTAGGTAATATTATCGTGACGCCTATAATAGCCGAGTCAGAACGATTTTTTTGTAAACACTCATTTTCTTGAAAAGTATTACAACGTTTTCGAAAGTATCTATTATTGTCTATTATCTATTGTAATCGGAAGTCAACATTGGTTTCAACATTTTTTGAACAAAAAAACATTATAATTTAAACTATTCATATACTTACTATTTAGGTACTAATCATTTATTTTCAACATTTTTATCATTTTTGTTCTTATACTACAATATACAATTTTAATTTCATGCTTTGAAGTAGACTATTTTTTGAGTGGTTAGAAAATCCATAAAAGCGGAAAAACAAAATATACCAGAATATTATAAGGGAACTAACAAATCAGGAAAATAATACACTGAAATTTCAAACCAGAAAAATATCTAGGTACATGGTTAAGTAATATCATATTGATTATAAATACTAAATAATAGTTATTATTATAGTATTTATAATCAATGGTATTATTCAGGAATACATCTTCTTCTATACAACTAGTGTTCTAAGAATCCTGAATATTACTTTCCAGTAACATATTTTCCCGTGTAATTATTTTCCTCATTTTTAATAATTCCTGTACTTATACTTTCCTATATTCCACATTTATATTTTTCTCAATTTTTAATTTCTGGCAATTTTTACCCCTAAAATGTTTTCCTAAAATATACGTTCATCAGTATTATTATCCTGCTAATTATTTTCCAGATCACATTATTTACTACCATCATAAAAGTATTCTTGACAAATTTTTTCCAGAAAACCGAGAAAAGAGTTATTCCCAAATATTACTCATCATCACTCATCAGTAATCACCATAATATTATTTTTCTGAGAATTTCAATGTGGAAAATCTATTGAATCCTATAGTATATAGTTTAGCTATAACTTCTAAGTATTTATATTTTATTTAAAGTGTTGATGAGATAAGATCAGAGGCACATAGGTTCCAGAAAACTGATACCTCCCTACTACGCTTATCAATATACTTACATTAAGTAAATAATTGAAGGGGTCAATGGATAAAGGTGTTAACTGATATTTTTACAAAAATGCATCTTATTTCATGAATAAAGGTGTTATAAACATTATATCACTATTTGATAAGGTTTTATTTAGTAGTTACCAATAATAGTTATGGTTACCAACGTGTTATAAAAAGAATTAATCATTAGTTGTAGTGGATAAACGTGTTAGTGTATGTTAACATGAATAATTTCAAAAATGTTAGTTTACACCTTTATCCATTGACCCCTTCAAAAATTATTATTCATAAGTAGGTAATTAACTATATTAGTTTGAAATTCAATATTTATGTATATTCAAGTATAAAAGTATAGGCGAGGTCTATAGCTCTTCACTTTAGCATCATTTGACGCGACTGTATTCTTGCAATAAAATAATATTTATTCCATTGGTGTTCAGATTTTTCCGATTTCAATGAATCAAACTAATCAAATGTCTAAAAAATAATTGTCTTTCAACCATTATTTCCTATGCCTATACGGTATACATATTTTAACAACAACGGAATCTGTTTTCGATTAAATTTATTTTATCTTCGTCAGTATCATCGTATTTAATCCTGACTGCATTCTTGTGGATTAATTTCAAGTATTTTAGTTCAAATCGCGTTTGGAGAGATATTTTAATTCGCAAAATCTATTAGCCCTACAATGCAGCCGCTCAAGATAAAACTCAATACACTGTATAATTAAAAAAAAAAAAATAATAGTTTTTCATATAAGTTTCTTTTTAGAACATTGTTTTGATAAAAAAAAAATATTTATATATACATAATATTATTATACCATAATATATTATTATACCTATTATGTACAGTGATTTATAAATAACAATCATTAATTATTCGAAATGTTTTAAAATTTTTCTAATTTTTTTTTATACAATTTCCAATGATTAAAAATTCAAAATGTCTGATGAAAATACGAAATGATAGTTTTACCTATTTTTATTTATTTTTTATTACTTAATGCAGTTTATGGAATAACTGCATAATTTGAAATTTGAAATTCCAAATAGATTTTTTTTTTTGATAATTTCTGGAGATAAAAATTGAGTTTTGAATGAATTATTATAATATAGGTAACTAATTATAACTGGCTTTGGAATATTGAACTAAAGAAACGCTCAACTCACCAACTTCCGACGTCCTCCCACTCTAGGGGATTTACACTCCCTTTGCATCAATATTTAGAATATAAAATATACTAATAACCTGTACAGTATATAAATTCTACAATTTTTTCAAATAATAGAGAGTTATAAGACCTATCTTCCTATTTAATTAATAATAATAATTATTTATTTATTCTTTGGTTGCCATGGAAATTATATTATATGGAAGATAAAACGAAACTTTTGTATAAAATAATTTTTATACGATTAGATTATAATATTGTGTATTAAACAGAATATGATCGTCAGATTTAAATCCAAAGTATTTCACAACGCACCTTCATAATATTATTTATTATTATTACTGACAGAAATGATTGATTTTTGAATTTTTGTTTTTTTCCAGCCCGGATCAACAACAATACGATGAGTTCGAATTCGCAAACAAATCACATTTAGAAAAGTCTTCCATTCCGTAATTATAACCAATCCATATAATATTTAACTATTCTTATTACTATTATTATTATTATTACTATACTTTGGATACATTTCATATAACAGAAATTATTATGCGAACAACAATTTATTATGCTTAAAATAACCTAACCTATAATAAATAATAATTGATTATAACTAACATGTCGAAATGTGAAATATTATTCGTTTTCAGCTACACTGAAGATTATTCGGGTAGTGGTGAATTCGGTCTACAAAGTCCAACCGAGTCGCTGCCTTCGCCCGTTCGTCCGCCGCTCAGACACATCGATAAATACATCAAACCGGAAATACCGAATCTCAGCAAGAGATATACAATAGCTATACTAACATGCGTCGGTAAATATGGATTTTGTGTGACATTGCAGTTAAACGATATGGATGGCATTTTAATAATAATATGAAAAATACCGTTACACATTTACCTGTTGGCTGTTTGTATGTTAAAATATAAGAGAGATATGATATTGATCATCTAAAAACAAAAGTATATTCCCCCTGCTTCAATAAAAATGCTTAGATACCTTAACAATTATGATGGTAAATTTACCTTGAAAATGCATATTAGTTTTAAATTATAGATAGGTACAACAAAAGTTGACGAAATTGTAATTGCTAAAATGTTTAAATTACTTTTATTAGTACCTATCTATATTATATTATTATTAATACCTAATTTAATATTTGTTTATAATTTTCACAATTTTACGGAATAAATAAAAAAAATATTAAGACTTGATATGAATTTTAATTTAAGATAATGAATTTGTTATATTTTTAAGTTTAAATATGTACAAAATGTACAAAATATATGTAAAAAATGCATAAAGATATGAACAATTCAAATTACATATTATTCTTAATCGTATAACTATGATACAAATATTTAAATAGCTTGGTTTGCACTGCATAGAGCTTATGAAAATATAAATTGCAAAAGTCATTAAAGTCCTTTCTCTAATTATAAGTTATAATGAAAGTTTTTGTTTTTATCTGATATAGGTTTCATGATCTCATTTGGAATGCGGTGCAATATGTCGATGGCAAAACTGAAATTTCACATAGGATCCGATGTAAGTAAAACGCATAAAAATTAAAAATATTGGGTTTTCGTTCTCCGGATGATTGCCAATCCGAATAGTCTACAGTTACGAATAGAACAATAATAATTTTAATTATTATATTTACAACTATATAATTATATTCCTCGAATAATTAATCGTGTCAAGTACAAAATACAATAGCTGAGTATAAAAACCAACAACAATTGTTTGTATAGTAAGATTTTCGAAGTACATATTTTCTTTAACGATGAACACATATCATTATAATATATTGAAAAATGATTAATGTACTAAAGCTTACAATTTTAAATAATGAAGTTATGGAAAAAATAAAAAACTATTATACCTAATATAATATAAGTATTTTTAAAACTATATTTTTTTATACAAAAATATGAAACGTTTTATCATAATATAATGTTTAAATTTTGCGGTGCGTGTTTAACATTTTTCAATCAACATTTTTAGAAAAGTATTCGGGCGACCGCTTCTGATTACGTGATCAGTTAAATAGGTTTTAAAAAACATTAGTTAGATATTATTATTTAGTTTATGTAAAAATATATTGCACTCATAACAATAACACATTTATAGAGTACATAATGGTTGGCTTGAAAATAAGAACAACCGTTAAATAATAATATGATAATAATACATATTATAGTTGAAGTCATTGTTATCATCGTGACGTCGTATGTACCTACCAATTTTATTATTAAATTATAGTTGGACTGGGAAAATTAACTAATTAATAATATTGTTCTAACTCATTAGGTTAAGTTAATTTATATAGACAAATATAAGTTTAAAGTTACTTAATAGTTAATTTAGTTAAAGATCAGATACGTTTTTTAAAAATATTTTATATATACGAATTACAATCAATGCCTAAGCACAATCAGTAAATTTTTTTGAAATATATTATATTATTTAAAAACAAAAATATAAAATAATACATAAGAAATAAGGTAACTAATAGAAAGGGAGGTAATTCAATGATAGACACTATGTTACCTGAAGTTATTAATTGTTGGTAAGTTGTCTTTTTAAACAGTACCTACCTACATACCTATTATTTATTATGATAATGACATGGTGTTATTGTTGATTGTAATGGTGTTTGGCTGATACTGTAATTATATATATATTTTTAACACTGTGTTTACATACGTTATTTTAAAGTTTGATCCTCGATGAAATCAAGAAATAGTGAATTCAACACTTCGACAGTCAACAATTTAGTATTTTTAGCATTATAAATACTATTTTAGGATTATTAATATTATTCGTTTATTGTTTGAAAACAATTATTTGGACAAAATAAGATATTATATTTTTAATCGATATGGGTTTGTTTGAGCCAAAAAAATATCTTTATGCAACTATAAAACGAATAAAATGGTTAGTAATAACTTCATATGGGGAAAATTTAATCTCGTTAATTTAGATAGGTATAGTTCCTTATGTGCAAAAAAGTACATACATTTTTATGTAGAACTTATTAAATGTAACTAGACTCTAATTTTTTAACTCGTTAATGCCCAGATTTGATTATATAATATGGTCTGTAGTTATACTATAACTGTCGTCGCGGATCGAGTTTTCGGTCGATTATCGCCCACCCGCAATCGCCCACGGGGACTGGCGGTGCGGCGAACTTTTCCGAGTTTTCACGGTTGCACCCTCGGTCGCGGCGCGCTTAATGTACCGTGAATCCGGTTGAAACTCGTCGCACATATAACGTTTATATATATTTATTATATTCGAATGGTTCCCCTCGTCCGGGACGCAGCTACGCTGCAGCGCTTATGCGTGTCCGACGACGGCGAAGGCAAAAGCAATCGCATTTCGTTTGTCCGCCATATAATAATAATAATATAATATATCGCAGCCTTTTCGCCAAATGCTCGCCAAAAACATCCCTCGCGTCATCCCTCCCCTGCGCCAGCGGACGAGCTCGCCACAAAACTCGCCCTTGACTCGGATATCGACTACTTCTGTCATCGCGTACCGTCGGCGCGGCGGGGGTTGAGAGCTGCTCGCAAACGGAATTCGTATAATATAATATATTGCACGTACGACGGTTGTGATGATGTATATATTATATGCCACTAATATTATGGACTGCTGTCGGGTCAAAGGCATAGACAGTATATTACGATCTCGACGACGACGATAATAATAATAATCGTACGTCGAGACATTGTGTGTGGTAGGTATAATATTATAATATATTTACGAGTCGGAATACCGTCGTGGAGAGCCTTTGCGTGGATCCCGGGCCGCGTATGATTGAAAACGTCACGCGACCCTACCCACTCACCACTCACCACGTACCCTCCACCCTGCCCCGACGATCGGTCTGGAGATGACACGGCTTTTGCAGAGCGTCGACCCAAATATATTCGGCCGTTGTATAGATACCACGGTTATGTTTTACTAGTAGCTCTCCGCTGTCCAGACTTCGCGTCAACAATAATAATAACAATATTGTATGAATAGCCGTAGGGCGAGTTCAAATACGCAATTGATAGTTATTATTTCTATCGATTTTTGACGTGACGACTGACAGCGTCGTCCCAATCGGCGTACAGACTTTTTGTACGTGTGACGTGAAAATTCCGCGTACGTCTGGTTTTAAATAATAATTACCAACGATAAAGTACGTTTTTATATTAATTAATTATTATATTTTGTTCCGTGATGAAAAAAAAAACGTAATTTGAATTATGTTTACACCTTTAAACTTAAGTGAATAGATTGAGATAGAACCTTTTAGAAATTAATGATTTTATATGGAACATTTTTAACTGTGTGTATAAACAACTTGTTAGTTGTTTGTTGGAAATTCTGAAAAGTTTGACCTTTAAAAATTTAAGAATTACTGTTGTTTTAAATATTTTTATGTTATCACGAATCGAACTGCTGCAGTCACAATACGTATTCGTCTCAGCCCACTTCACTGGTTGTACAACTCTATACACTATATTATTATAGTCTAAAATATATTATAGCATGTTATAATGAAGACATTTAGAATCTCGTCCATTTCGTCTATTTGCAATATACAGAGTGATTATCTTATCGCTATCCATCAATTTTCTCGGTAAATGTACGTGTTTTGACACAATTCTGAAATCGTTACTTCGGTACATTAACTCGGCGTGTGCACATAGTGTATCTTAATTTTGGAAGATAATCAAAATATATTTAAATTTGATTTGTTTGCTTGTAAGTTGTAAGACATTGGAGACATACGCATCCAGATATACAGCACCCCGTACATAATAGCGGTTAATTTCGGTTTGGATAATGACGACGCTATGGCGGCCGAAAGCTCTGCGAAACTTTGTTCTTCAAATCGAGATTTGAACAGCCACGGATGAAAACTGCTATGTCATTGTGCATTCGACGATGCGTTTCCATATAATATAGAGCGCAGTTTTTGATAAGCAACTACGATTTAACATTCCAAACTTGTACGACCTAATCAAAATTGTTCACAAACATGATATTATAGTATTAGTATATGATAGTATTATAATATTATATATTATACTCTCGACGAATTTACGCGCAAACATTTCTGCAGTTAATCGAGTACTAATAAGTGTTTACGAAATATTGTGTCATGACATGACGTGAATACGTGATTTTATTATATCTAATATAATAGCAAAGGGTAGACAAATGATAAAATTAACTTGAGGTAGTTAAATTAAGTCAACTTTAAAACGTTAAGCTATAGTTATATTAGTTAAAAAAACAATATACCTACTTACATATTAATTATTAAAGATTACAATTATTACGGAGAATAATAAACTAAGAGTTTAAAAAAAAAAGTTACCACCTGAGGATCCACATCGGTCCTCGATCCTCTCCATAATGGTCATTGTGCAATTTTCAGTTTTTCAAATAATAACTAAATATTTTGTGAAAAATGCATAGGTATTAAAATATTATTTGTTTCTGAACACTATTATAATACCAGCTGTAGTGGCTTAGGCGATAATTATAAATTTGGGTCAACTAAATATTTTTAGATTAATTAAGTATAATAAAGTATAATTTATAAAGCGATTAAATAAAAAATAATTGATTTTAAGTTTTAACCGCCACAGTTATAATATGCTTCAGTTAATATCGTTATTGTAACGTATGTAAACTTAATTTTGATTTAACGTATTATTTTTAAAATTAACTGGAAAAAATTAATCTGTTACTTCGGATGCATTTAGTATATCACTTAGAAGGTTGAGGAAAATTCGTTGAATAAGTTAACAAACCACATTTTAATGTATGATACGTTTTTAAAGTTCTAAAATCTTACACGCATTACAGGACGATGATGTCTCTAGCGAGAATATAACCACGACCACACCGCACACGCCTTTGGGAAACACTCCCATTCACGAACGGCCAGTAAGTATATTATTATGTTGACGTTTCGATACGTAATGTACATAATAGGTATTGTTATAATAAATGAATAATTAATGATGAATGTTATGCCGTATGCTTGTGTTGGTGCGCGTAAACGATGGTAACATTTTCTTTTTTTCAGATCAACTGGTCCCTCGGGTCATTTGTCGCCATCGAGATGTCGTTCTTTTGCGGATATCTGATAACTCAAGTGCCCGGTGGTTTTTTGGCGTCCATGTATCCGGCAAACAGGTATAAATAATAATAATAATACTATAAGATATATAAACCAAATGACCGTATTTGGTCCCGTTTAAAATTTTATTTTCGGATTATTCTCTTTTCGGACTATTCGTTCGATTGTCATGTATCGACGAGCAATATTTTTAGTGAGCATGAGCCATGTCGTATTACAAATTATAGTTTTAAAATATAAACATTGTTGAATTAAACCACAATTTTTTTGTCTTGGTTTTATTTTTAGAACATAATATTATGGTAGTAACCCCATTGTACTGTTTCACAGACCTATAAATAAATTTTGTTCCAAAAAAATTCCTCTATTTAGAGGTTCTGTTAGGGGAGGTTTCACTGTATATTATTACATGCTAACGTTTATGTCTGTTTTTCAGAGTGTTCGGGATCGCTATCGCCATGTCATCCTGTCTGAATCTGTTGGTGCCTTCGGCGACGGAGATCGAGAAATCTTTATACGTGATAATCATCAGGATGTGTCAAGGACTGGTCGAGGTAATAATATATCACAGACTTTTACACAAAATTATGTATGGACGATGCTCGAGCAGCGATTAGGACTAGTTTTCAAAGATCGATTTGGGATGTTTTATAATACCTACAGTTTACATTTTTCCGACTCCATAATCGAAATGAGTGACGAAAAATAATAATAACTCACATATTATTATTTTTCACTTTATTGTCGAAAAAAATTACCAACTGAATTTATGAACACGTTTAGTACTCGACTGTAGGAAAAAATAACAGTTTTTATAGGTAAGAAGTAGGTAATAACTAATAACGAAAGCTAGGATCTTGTAGCAAATGTTTCTTTGGCGGTTCAGTGAGTGATAAAAAGGTAATTCTTAAATTTTATAAATATTCGTTTGTAATTCTGTTTGTACTCAGGTAATCTTTGTTTTTCGTATTTAAACTTAAATTAAATACGAATAAATGCTTTTTCTTTTGATATTTTAAAAATTATAAATAGTTTTTTTACTATTTATTTAATACGAAATTCGAGCCCTAGTAATAATTTAATAGAGATTTTAATTTTGAGCTCGGTAATAAATGAATCTACGTACATTTTACCGTTCATTTTTTTTTTTCTATCGATAAAATTGCATTGTTTTTAGTTTGAAGAGTAATAAGCACAGAAAAAAATTGTATGAAACACAATACATTTAATGGATCAATTGTAAAATGACTGGCTTATAATAATATATGAAACAAAAATTGAATTTATAAGCTAAATTATTATATTGACTTATTTTGGTTAGAATTGTATTATTACCAACTACCTGCAATGTTATTATATTATATTGATATGTTAAATAATACGGGTAAAATGTTATCGGTTTCACATAAATGATACTGTTAAATTTACCAACAACTCTATTACGCTAGAGTTTGGTTCTCGGATTTCTATTGCTGTAATAAAAATATGAAGTCTATTTCTGAAGTATAAAATCTCCTGATCCTAGCTCTGAGTGGTTTTGATAAATTATTCAATAACCGTTGTGTGATAATCGCAGGGCGTCACGTATCCGGCTTGTCACGGAATTTGGAGACATTGGGCGCCGCCGTTGGAAAGATCGCGTTTGGCCACCATAGCCCTGTGCGGGTCGTACGCGGGTGTGGTGGTCGGCATGCCGTTGTCCGGTACTCTGATCGACTGGTTCAGCTGGGAAGCGCCGTTTTACGTATACGGTAACCCTATAATTTTACATTAATAAATTCGAAGCGAAAAAAACCGATAAAAATAGGGCGATACGTACTAACGAAATATTATATGTGTAATAATAATAAATTTACAATATTATAATATGTTATAGTCTCTTGAAAGGTACCGATAAACAGTATTTCGAAACAGTTAAGTTTAACTGGATAAAATGTATCTAGAAATCATAATATTATATAGATGGTATATAATACAAAAATTGTATCTAATAATAACTAGTATCGAGGATAGAAAATATAGCAATCTAGATAAATTTGATAGGGCAATTAAATAGTTTAACATTTATTAGGTAGGTAATAACTATTAGGTATAGTTATTTAAACTAAACTTATATTAGTATTCATATTTTCTATGTAACAAGAAAAATACAATGGTATAACTAATATTATAATATTGTGATATTATATATAAGAGGACATTTTTTAAATCAACATAATATTTTTGTATAACCTAACCTATATAGACCATTATTATGTAATTTTTTTGTAGTAATGAAGGTATAGTAAGTAAGAAACACATTTATAGCACGTATCTTTTACAATAAATATTTCTTATAAAAAGAAACTTTTATAACAAATGGTTATTACGAGCTTCATTTTAGAAGACTTGACTTTATAACACACGTCTTTCAAACACTTAACTATAGTTATCAAAAGACAGAGCTTATTATTTTTTTTTGACATTGGCATTTAAATAGTTTTTTTTTCTGAACCAGAGGAGCCTAACTCTATGATAATAAATTAAGATTTGATATGTTATTAACGCCATGTCGCACGCTATGTAGGTATTAACTGATATTAGTTGAGACAACCTCCTATGAAATAATATGTTTTATTATTAATTTCATTATTATAGTGGTCTAACCAGCATTAAGTACCTACTTGAAAAACTAACTAAAACTAAAAAAGATTAAGTAATACAATTTGTCAAAAAATATGAAATTTAATGATATAATGATCAAACAATATAATGATCAAATATTTGTATTTGAAAAACCATTAAAATTGGCTGGAAATCTTTATAGGCTCTCTTAAAATAATATATTTGTGTGATATAATGTTTTAGCACTAGTCACCTCATATAATATTATTATACTGTGTGCGTGTGTTCATTGATAGACCATATTATTCTGCATTTTAGGAGTATTGGGGCTGATATGGTACGTATTTTGGCTGTGGCTGTGCTTCGAGAAGCCGAGCCTCCATCCCACCATATCGGCCAGAGAGTTGAACTACATCGAATCGTCGTTGGGCGCCGCCAAACAGTCTGCCGCGCCGACAATCCTCAACACGCCTTGGAAAGAATTTTTCACCTCCATGCCCGTGTACGCCATCATAGTCGCCAACTTCTGCCGGTCGTGGAACTTTTATCTCCTCGTGCTGTTCCAGGCTTCGTACCTGCACTCGTTCAACTTCGAAGTTTCGGCAGTGAGTTATGCACATTATTATCTCATATTGTACACAGGATGATTCACTAAACAGTAAACATGCTCGGCCCCTTTTTATTCTTCAACAATGCAGTTATTAAAAATCCTATTTATGGAATATTTAAATAAACTTAAATATACCTATGTAATTTACTCACTTAGCTCTTTTAATCTTTTATGCATCGAATTTTATGTTTATATTACCGCTGTGACACGTCCATATGGATACGCAGGCCTTATAATATAGCCTATTGGTTTGCTTATATTTGTGATTTTAAAAATGCAATTTTTGATTATCGAAATACATTTGAAAACAGTTTCAACTTTCGTGTACAATATTACTTAGAAAATTAAATGATACAAAACACGTGTATCAGCAACAATTTAGACGGTCCATTTCAAATTTTCACGGCTTATGCGCGAGTCAATTTACTTTTTCTTTTTAAAATACATTTCATATTTACAGAAATTTTCGTGAAGCAATGTACTTTTGTTCTACGAGTTTTTAATGTTTTTGATTTTTGCGGTATAACGTTTTTGATGGTATTATATTTTTTTTGATAGAATACGTATTGAACGGCGCAATGTGTAGGCAATATAGGTACGTACCCGCGTCTGAGAAATTCATATTATTTTCCAAACCTTCAATATTAATAATATTACTATACCTTCCTTATTAGTAATTACTAAAATAAAATTATTGATTTTAATATTTTATACTGATGTTGATAGGAAATTTCCGAAAAAAAAATTACATAAATGTCGGTAGATGAATATATTAATTATTAACATTGTTAAATAATTTTTAAACACACAGGGATAATATAATTTAACAATACTTTTTTTTTGTATTTTTCAAACTTAAGTAAATTATATATTTTGGCATATATAAATGCTTATTTAACGATTTGTTTTGCACAAAATCCGCCCTGTAGACTAATTATGTTTGTGTTTTCACTTTCACAGACTGGTTACATCGGCGCTTTGCCTCATCTGCTGATGACCATAGTGGTGCCCCTTGGAGGTCTGCTGGCCGATCACATACGGAAAAACGGTATCCTGTCCACGACTAGCGTCAGGAAGATCTTCAACTGCGGCGGTTTTGGCATGGAAGCCACGTTTTTCCTCGTGTTGGCCAACGCCCGCACGCCGCTCATGGCCACGATCGCCTTGACCTGTGGCGTGGCGTTCAGCGGGTTCGCCATTTCCGGTAAGTGCTGTGAACCCGTCTTATATCTCAGTCTCGCACAACTTTGTCCAAACTTTAACAGTTAGCGGAGAAACCACGTGTGGACCAATCGACGTACAATGTTATATTGACCGATATAACCCGTTTAGACCACATTATACACACCTGCATAGATGAACAGTTAATATTTACAGCATACTTGCAATATTTTAAGCGTTTTTAGGTTCCAGGACCGGTTCTTTTCTGGTTCCTGGTTTAATATTACGGTACTTAATTCAAGCTAATCAAAATGATATAAAAATTTGATGTGATTGGTATAGAACTTGAGCTGAAAATATTTTAATTTTGAAAACAATTTTCGATTCATTAACAAATTCAATATAGGTTCTAACTGAAGAAAATTTTAGTACTCGTTTATTAAATCAAAACAAAAACGAACGTACCCAGTGATATTTACCCAATTTATATTTTAACTGTTTATAATGTTTTTGTCGTTTATAAGAAATAATAACACATAATGTAAAGTCGCATTTACGAAAAATGGATTTTTGTTTGTTTGCGTTCCACAAATTTAAACTTTATTCAGATTTGTTGACCCAGGCATTATACTTTGAATTGTACATGTCCGTGTTTTATTCATGGCTCCAATGTGGTGGTCAACCAAAAACTGTTTAAATATGCATTATTATTTTAACTTACAGGGTTCAACGTTAACCATTTGGACATTGCGCCGAGATACGCTAGTATACTGATGGGCATATCGAACGGAATCGGTACGATAGCCGGGCTTCTGTGTCCGGTCGCGATCAACATCATCATCAGGCACAAGGCACGTATAATATTATACCATGGTCGCGAATTTAAGTATTTGCATAACTAATATCTATATCAAACGTAGAAAAACATAGCAAGATATGAGTGAATAAATGCGTTATAGAGTGCCTAACCTAACCTAACTTATGGATGATAATTGAAATATGAAATTGTATATTTCGGTGATTTTATTATGTTACTCAAATGTTATGCTTGTTATTTATTATTTTAGATATTTTTGTTTAATATATTAATCAATACATATTTTGTTTCTCTTTTATTAATAGTGAATAGTGATAATCCTCACGGGCGCCATGGTTAAGTTAGGCTAGGAGCCATCCACCACGGTTTATAATCTGATTTAGGTATACCCATTACATGTTAGGAAGATTCGTATCAAAAGATCATATTGTCTTGATGAAATGAAGGTTTAAAATATTTTTAGAATTTTGTTGTACGTTTTTCAAATGTTTAAGTGCATATTTTTAGGTTATTAATATTTAATGGCCTATTAATAATTATACAGGGTGTAACAGATAGAACTGACTTTTGGAATAACTTTTGTTTTAATCAATATTTAAAAATTTTTTTTTGATATATAATTTATAGCCATCTGCACTACACGTGTAATAAAAAAAAAATTATTTTTATTTTTTAATACCGAAAATGAAAAATTTTAAATTTGATTAAAATTTTTTTGAATAAATTCAAAATAGCCAATTTGTGAATCTGATTATAAGAACTATTTGGATGGTAAAAACATTTATCTAAATCAAGTAGTTTATTTTTTAGAAATTTTTAAATAGGTATTAGTATTTTTTGGATTAAATTAATTTGGAACGCTATAACTTTTTTAAAAATATTATTTTTGGAAATTTGCTAACATTGGTATATTTCTAAAGCTATTTACTAATCCTATAAATTTATCAATTTTTGTCATAAATTTAAGTAGCATAATTTATTTTTTTATTTTTGGTCAGTTCTTTCTGTTACAATCATAAATAGCAATATTTTTGTATAGTTTTTTAAGTCCTGAACTCTGATTGAGATCCTATTGGTGCAGATACCCCGATAAACCTTTTTTTATTAGATGTAATAATATGACGTATTAATAGTAAAGTATTAATAGTTAAGATGTTCTCACCAAGATTGGTTTTGTAATTGTTATAGACTAGGCAGAGCTGGAGCGAGGTATTCATACTGGCCGCCGTCATTCACTACATTGGGGTCGTGTTCTACGCAATATTCGCTTCGGGAGAATTGCAACCGTGGGCCGAGCCCAAGGTCGAAGAAGATCAACAAATGGATGAGGTAGGTTTGACTTGAGCAATATCATTAAGGCACAAAATATCCCCAGAACAGCTTACTCCAAAAGTCCATTATTATTTTTAAGATTTTCCATTTTTTTTCAATTACAATTTTCGTGAAATAATAGTACTTACGAAGCTAAATTATATAATTTCAATAGAAATTTATTTGTGACTCATTAAGATTAGGCCGAGGTGGTTATTACTAAAACGTATTTATTTCCTAAGTAGTTAACCGAGTAGTTGCTTAACCAACTGGCAACTATCATGGAATTAGGCTACTCGGGTTTTTAAATAAATTATATTATTTTAAATTTCAATGCAAAATAAAATAAGTTCTGCCATCTAGCGGACAAATTGTCCTTTATAGAGTTGTGTCAGTTTGGCTTAAAAATAGGTACCTATTTTATTATTTTACTAAAATATTTTATTAGAAACGAAAGTTACTTCTTTATAAGTTAAGGGTTAAACTGTTCTGACGTTATGTGTCTCGTAGTACAGCCAAAAGTTTATTATTATTGCTTTATAGATTAGCACACAGATATGTATTCTTGTAATGCAGTAAATGTGGACTGCACCATTATCTATAAAATTATAAAATATATAAACTAACATATTTAAACGACTTATAAGGATGAGAAAATAAATAGGGGGCAAGTCATGTGAAAACATTTCACCCCTTTGCAGTGGTCCCACATAAAAAAGAAAAATAGATTGTCAAATAACCAAATTTTTTTTTGTTATTTTAATAATTTTCTAATTTCTTCGTTAATGTTATAATAATGAAAATAGTTAGATAAACAACGTGTGTAATGTGTATATTGTAATTATTTTATAATCCATTTAACGTTATACACTCTTTATTTAAGAAAATACTAACATTTTTGAAAATATTTCTTTTACATAATTTTAAGTCTGTTATTTGACAACATTTTGGAAAAAAATTATATTGTTTACTATTATTTATCGTTTTATTTTTTAAGTGTTTTACTCTTTTAAATGAAAACATGCATTTTACTTTCATATTTCAAAGCAGAATATTATTTATTTATTCGATCTTTCGATCTATATAAAAATCAAATTTTGAGCAAGTATTTCAAGTTTATAGATGACCGGAGTAGTTAGATCAAAATTATTTTGTGTGCCCGCCCTGTTCCACACATCTAAACTTTAAGTACTAATAACTCATAAGCTACAAGTCCAAGATTCGATTTTTATATATCAAAGTAAGTACTCCAAAAAATATTCTGATTTGGAATAAGGAATTAAAAATGAATGTTGTCTTTAAAAAAAGTTAAACATTGAAAAACGATGACGATAAAAGAAATTAAAATATGTTTTTATTTTCAAAAAATGTTGTTTTAACTGCTTAAATTTATGTAATAAAATATTTCCAAAAACGTTAATAGTTTTTAATAGAATGAGTGATTTACGTCAAATGAATAACCCGTGGTAAACTAAAGCTGAATTTTTTAATTGTGGTAATCAGACGGTTGAGACGTCTCAGACGTGTTGGTTTTAATAATATATTAATACGAAAAATGCACAACAGGTGAACGTCGACAAGAAGAGTAAGCTCACGTCGTACGGTTCGGTCGAACAGTCGTCGGGCAAAGGGTTCGTGAACGCTGGCCTCAACACCAACTGCACCATCGGCGAGACCGAACCGGCGCCGCCGACCGACAACCCGACAAATCCGTTCCTGGCCAAGCCCACCGCAGCCACCACCAATCCGTTCGCTACCTCCGAGTGATAATCTGATTATTAATGATAAATTATTGATGTAACGGATAATATTATTGAAATTATTCGAGTTCGGATCGCACTGTCGTCACGTCGATTATTACTACACGGATTATAATATAATGATAATAATAAAAATTATTATTATTATTATTATTATTGTTACATTGTAAAGGTCGCAGGAGGTACTTCGCGAGCAATAATACCGTTAATTGCGTAGTCTCGATTGTGTGTTTTATCTCACGTAGTTGTTTCGTAGGTATTAAAATAATAGTTTTTAGATAGATAATATTACTAAAATCGATTTTCTCTCAATTATACAATTTCGGTAATAATATATTATTATATAGTAATAATTATAATAACATAATAATAGTATTATCGTACACACTCGTCGTCTCATCTATATATTGAATAATAATATTATTATAATATAATAGAACCTAGAATATGAATTTCGCGTTTATCGATACAATGTGGCGTAAATCGTAATAAATTTGCATTTATCGATTTTTCCAAATTAATAATTATTATCTTAATATTATAGTATACTGTCAATTTGTTTTTATACAATTCCGAATAATATAGATTCCGTCTTGTGACGGATGTAAAATATAATATAATATTGTTGTTTATTATAATGTTTATACAGCTTGGTCGGCTCGAAAGTGCTCGGCTTCAACGTTATAATAATGTGTAATATTATAATATAATTTATAGATATTTATTACTTCACCTTAATATATAGGTAGGTAATATCGTATCTGAACTTATGGTACTTACGTATTACCCGGTACTTGGTTTCACACTGTTTTTAAACTCTTAAATATTAATATCAAGAATACTCGAATAAAATTTTATAATCATAATCATTAACTTAAAATATAGTACAATATTATTTCAGTTGCACAAAAAATAGTAAAACAATTTGTTTGAAAAAACATAAATATATTCGGTACAATTAAAACACTTAGTTGATAGTATCTTAAGTTATTTATGTGTTTCTTTATTAAGAAAGTTGTGTGTTGGAGGGACAAGAATAATATTGCAGTATCTATACCTTTTGAAATTGAATCAAATAAATTGTTCAAATCAGCGGGATTCTGACGTTACACAAAGTGTAAACTTTAATTATAGGTCTATAAAATTGTCGACCCTGTGCCAATTAACGTTTTATTAGTAAAAAATGTCTTTCACACACTATCATGTCATCGTCTTTAGTCTGTTGTGTGTTGTTTATTTGATCACGAATTGAGCTAGGATGAAATACTATTGTATCCTGGTTTTCGAGTGAAACCTTTCATGTTCTGAAAATGTTACCAGCGGTGTAGAATTTAATGACCATTTGACCTCTGTAACTGCAAGTTGATATAGTTAAATATTTTTCAACTTAACGGTAATACCTAACCAGCTACATGGTATGATATTCATAAGATAAGCACAGCTAGTTCAACCAATTAAAACACTGGGATTTTAACACGTCATGACAGAGTGTAAATAGACGCTTTAAATGTTTTGTACGATTATGTTAATGGTATACCGAGTGATCCATTTAACGTAAGACACTCATTGTTTTAATAACTATTAACAATATTTTAACATAATTTTAGTTCGTTAAAAAAACAAAATTTTCTTGAATAATTATATTTTTTTATTATTTTTCATCGTATTTATTTTTTAACAACATATATAAATGACAACACGCCATTTTAATTCCTTATTTCAAAGCAGAATATTTTTTGGAGTACTTTGATAATTAAAAATAAAATTTTGGACAAGCAATTTATGAGTCAGTATTTACAGTTTGGATAAACGGAGCGGAGTGGCACAGGGGTACCCAGCAAAATTTAGTCGTTCAAAAAAGTAAAAAAATTTCAAAATTGACAAAGATAATATTTTCTAAAAATGTTTATTTGTAACAACTTAAAATTATGAATTACAAATCGATACAGGTACCAAACTACGGTCTGCGGACAATATGTAAGTACCATAAATTACGATGGTGCGATGATCGCATAATAATGTATTCTGTCAATTTCTTTTTATACAATGTAATAATAGATTATATTCCTTAACGGATGTTAAATAATTATAAAATTATGTGTTAATGTTTTATAAGCTTCGTCGGCTCAAATGCGTTCGGCCGCGTTTTATATAATAATAATATAGGTAGGTACTATATATAGGGATTAGGTTATAGCGGCTTAGGTTAGGTTAGACTTTTCCGAACGATTGTTATATTATTATGATGTACGTTTTTTTTCGTCTAACACAAAATATTATATTGTATTAAGGTAATGCTTATTCTCGGTCAGAATCGAACGCGTGTTGAAATGTGATTCGGTAATGGTCATATTATAATAATAATATGTATAATACCATTACGGCGCATACGCATAATATGCGTTGAAAATAAGTAGTTATATTATTATATCTAATCGTCATCTGCGATTTTTTAGTTGGGATTCTTTGCCGAAACTCGTCGTGTGATTCTTAATAAATATATTGGTGCATTATGTATGCATAATACTAAGTATAAAACGGTTGTATGGGAGCTGATGACGTTGCTGAGATGATAATATAATAATTTAACGTCTCTCATCCGACGCTCACCCATATTATGGCCAGCGTGATTTAGAGTAAGACGTGTTATGTCTGCTAAAAAGCGCGTAAATTATTAGACGATTTAAATACCTGCAAAATATGGAAAATATTATGGTATATAATATAATATAGTCACTATATTATGTAGTTATATGTTAGTATGTCCATTGCATATTTCGTATGCGATGAAAACCTTTTCGAAATTCGTCCTACTGTGATACAATATAACATAATAGTATTTTATTTTATGCACGCCTGCAACTGGGCCGGCCGGGCTATATATTTTCGTTGTTCCGATAGAACCAAAATTTTGGACTTAAAATACGACGATAATATTATTATAATAGTACCTATGTGTACGACGAATAACAGTAAAAATATTATGATATTGTATTGCTCCCCAAACGACTCGACGACCCGCCGTGTCGGGATGAAAATCAAACGTCGCAACAAGTTGATTTTTTTCTAGTGGTTGTATTAAACGTTTTTATTTACGCATAATATAACTCCTTCCAGTTTTTTCTGCTAGTTCGATTTGAAATCGAGTAAACGATAAGATACTTTTGAGAAGTTTTTTGAATAATGTCAATTAAAACACATAAATATGAAATACGGTTCTGTTGATTTCTCCGTCGGATATTAACTATAATGTTTTCTTTTGTATACAAAATAACTAATATGTCTTAAAATATAATTTCCGCAGACGAGTATACTAAAACAAAACAAAAAAACACTGTTTAGGTCGCGCACGCCAATATACCATAACAATAATTCTTCAGCTTTCGCGTTTTCTGTCGGTGAAATAAGAAAACGATCACACGAACTTATACAATAATAAGACGTACATATTAATATTTTTCATCGTCATAATATGAATTATACTCGCTTTGAATACTCAACGTGCTTCAATAAAAATTTAAACCGATGATATAGTTTACTCAATGTTCGAACTCAAGTAGAACCAAAATCTCGAAGAACAGTTTGGTCATGTATAGCAAGTGTAAAAATATAAGAAAGTAGAATGTGCTGCGCGGACATCGTTTAAAAAAAAAAAAAACTGTTTTCTTTTCAAATGTCCATAAATTAATAAACTAAATAGTTACTTTATCATAAATCGTGTTTCCGTTTTTGGCAAATTCGCCTCTACGTAGTACCTATGTAAGCCGTACCTATAGGTACTTTTCGCGTCCACGGCCTCGGTGTAATAATATAATTTAGTAATAAGTATAAAGAACTAGCGGAAATGTTTAATATATGTTCATTATAGCTTTTAAGCGCCTAACGTTAAAACAATATTGTCAATTTTGTCCTTAAAAAAAAAATCTTTATTCGTATTGTATTGTATGCACAATCGTTTACGAAAAGCTATAAATACAGTTCAGGAATAAAAAGTTAATGTACCTATCCTACTAGTTCAAACATTTAAAAACAGCCGAGATCATTCGACTTAACCAATTTTTACTATTTGTTTACGTAAATTTACCGTTCTCAAATCATTATCTTTTCACCCCTATTGTTTTAATTATTTTATGAAAACTTAAAAATTTATAATCTTACCAATGTTGTGCTTATTATAGATAATATATAATATGTACGTATTTATGATTATTATTATATATTGATATAAAATTTGTTGTTTATTAAACGGATATTTGTAATTATTTTATAATGTATTAATAATATTATATTTATTTAAAACGGTTAAGAATTAATATTAATAATATACGATTAAGACATGAGATAACTATTTCGGTAGTTATCTCAAGGCTGACACGACAATAAATTAGGATTAAGTTAGGTGTTAAGGAATTTGTTTTTATTCGTTATTTAAATTAAAATTTTTTTTTTTCAGTTTATTAGGATATAGTAAATTTGATTGTTTTTGTGTTTTATTATTTATTATTTTTCGTTGATTGGTTAGGTATTTTGTTTTGTTATGCTTTTCGGTTCAAACAGTGTTTGGTTACACAAATTATATTACTCTCAACACTCTGAACACAACGATATGCCTTAATTCTGACAATAATAAGTCAATAATAAAATGATAATAATTAAACGATACGGACGAATTTAAATGGCACTCGTTATATACACAAAAATGACGTTAAAGTCACCCGCGCAAGATAAAAAAAAATATTACAATACATTTCCTGAATAAATATAATAATTCGCACTAAAAGAAAAACTAATAATATTTTCACACTGCACTAGTTACTCGAAAAGCACATACGAATAAGGTACTAATAAAAACTATAAACGAAAATATATAATAATAATAATATGTTATGTAATATTTTATGATAGATGTAATTTTTTGTTATATGTTTAATATAGGTACCTATTTAAGTGTAAATAATAATAATATAAAAATGTAATGTTTTAAGATTTTAAGTCGGTTATACTATGTGTAAGATCACTATTCGAGTTTAGACGATTTAACTGTAATTTAGACTGTAAGTACCATATACCTAATAACATGACTATATAAATATTTAGTCATGCCTTATAATATAAATAATTATTACTATTGTATTTTAGGCTAATCAGTAATCACAATAATTCTCGTTATCGCTTAAACGTAAACGCGTTAGATGCTCCATAAAATAATTATTTATTTACTATTAATTGTTTCGTGACAAAAAGTTTTTTTTTTCTATAATAGTTATAAAAATTTAAAATATTTTATTTATTGCATCAATAAAGTCAAATAATATAATATTTTAGGTAACAACTTAATTTTCGTTCTAAGCTAAATACCTACCTACTAACAATAATATGTAAATAATAATTTTAAACAGTGCCAGTATTTTAATAATAGTACGATAATAGTCGGATGACTCGTTTTAATTAAATCTTCGCGACAGTTAAACACATTCAATAACATTATATTATACTCGTAATATTATAGGTTCGTATATTAGCGAACACTTACTTAATTTCATAACACAAAATCTGTCGTTTATTCTCCATTATCTGAAATAATAATAATATTTCGTACCTACGCTTATTAGTGGGAATACCTTTTTAGACGATCGACGGACAATGCACCGTCCGTAGTTAGCCGTTTTAGATGACAGCGCCTTTGAGGTTTGAATTTTCCATAAAAATTTCAAACACTTATCTGTTAAACTTAAAATATTGGATAACGATTTTTTTTTTCTTAAAAAAAGGGAATCTTTGCCCCCCGCACCTCATCATCCGAATAATTACATCCCTGAGTATAAAACTATAATATTTATCATCATAATATAATTTAATAAGATGACAAATAAATAATATTAGTTACTGTATGATATTATTGTGTTGTTTTTTTTTTAAATATTGGTTAATTCGACTCCGATAAGTTTTGTGTTATACTTATCGTTCTTAAATATATTATCGTAATTGGTATAAAATATGACATTATGTTACGCATAGGTAACATAATAATATTATAAAAACAATATATTATAATCCGTTCCGTTTCAAACTGTTCATAACAGCGGAACACTTTTGTTTTCAAGTCAAATGTTTGTATACGTCTTAAGAAATTTTACCATTATAATATAATTATATTGTGCTTAAGAAAAAAATAACAATTATTATTATTATACGACACAGACATAATAATATACAATTTAATATGTATCTACGTAAAAGTGTTGTTATATTATATACCTATTTATAGTACCTACCTACCTTAAAAAATGTTTAACCATTCTTACCACTTAGCCATATCCGTTCGATATAACTTTAAATGTATTTTAGCGTTTCGAGATTATTATAATTATTATGTACTTTTCATTGTTCTTTGATCATCATAATAATAATTCTTAATATTATATTGTTGTTAACCTTTGTCCCCTTTTGTTGACATTACCCGTTTACACACTATAGTCTATATTGTATTATTAGTTTATTATAGATTTCAATATATCAATATAATATTGTACCCAACGTAATATTGTATTTTTATTGATTTAATAATTCGATAAATTTATTCTAGTGTTATAAATAATATTCGTTTTCAGTCATATTTATAAAATTTAATATAACATATTAATTAAGAAATGCCATTAACGATATACAATTCATTTACATTTAGTCATGTGTAACATTTTGAACATTTTAAACATTCCAACACATAAGACATTAAACAATTTCGATTTAAATTTTTTTTTTTTTTATCTGTAACTAATAATATATTTCAGGTATCTGTGTATACGTCTTATTCAACGTCGATTTTTCCGAAAAATCGTACGGTTAATCATGTGGAGATGCACTACCTATAGGCTATAGTCGTCATGGCGTACAGCGTTCTATCTGCTGCAGGTTGCGTGTAGCATAATATTAATGAGAAGGGTAAGGTCGAATTGCACTCGGTTCAGAAAAAGGTTAGGTTTGTATAATATTGCATTCGGGTTTTTAAACAATTAACGTTTGGATCACCCTGGGTTCAAAATATTATCTCAATATTCGAATTATAACAGTCGTTCCGATAGTTATACATAAAACCTATTTTGCAACAGATATAATTTTAGTCAAGTACCTACAGTTCAAGACGTGTTCGATAATCCCAAATGAGAAACCGGATTGACCATCGGTATCGATGTTATAATATTTGATGGAAGACATGAGCACCAAAATGAGATAAGAAAAAAAAAAATTGTATCTTATGAAAGTGCCAAAACCTTAGATACCTGTGTGCCACGGCTAATAGATATTAAATTTAGAACCTTATTTTGGATGGCTACTAGTTGCGTCCCGCGGTAAAAATTTCTTCCGAATTGCGGCCCGAGTTTTTTTGGAGTGCATACGAATTGCGGCCCGAGTTTTTTTGGAGTGTATACGAATTGCGGCCCGAGTTTTTTTGGGTGACATATGAATTGCGGCCTGAAATTTAAAATTAATTTAATAATTTTCCTTCACGTTTGTATACAGACTTAGGACTGTCTGTAGCATCAGTAGATACTGCAGGTAGGTTAAAAATGATGTTTTGTTTTTATTTAAAAATGTTAGCACATGGTAAAAACGTATATTATATAATTTTTCAAGGTTAAAAATGTTTTTTGACATTAAAATCTGATATTTTAGTACAGCAATATCGATCAACATTATTTTTTAAATTTTTATGGAAACGAAATTTATATCCATAAATTACATATAAACTGCGATTTTTTTCACTCAACATTTCATTCGACATTATAAATAAATTAAAAACAAACAGAAAAGCGACGGAACGTTCTTAGCGGTAGTAAAGCGACGACTAAGGTGTACTTATTAGTTATTGGTATCTACATTATAGGGTGATTATATTTTATCAGTCAAGATTAAATTATCTTGAATTAAAAAAACCCGGGCCGCAACTCGTCTGTACCCAAAATAAACACGGGCCGCAATTCGGATTAGACCTTTTTTCGTAGTTATCTTCGGGACGCAATTAGTATGCAGCCCTTATTTTATATTTTAACAATTTATAATTGCAGTTTTTGATAAAATCGAAAAATTCAACCAATTTATTAAAATTAAAATTTTATATTTATAATTTATTATTTTATATTATATTCATTGAACATTTTTTATAAGATCGACATTTTTAAATAACTACTTATATGAAATATTAATTTTGACGCATATATAATATTAGATTGGCGCTTATGTCCTACTAATTTTGACGCAAATGATATGTAAATTTTGTACTTTTGGCGCTTATGCATAAGCATATAGTCATACCTAATATTATACTGAGCGATTTTATTTACCTATTGAAATTATTTATTTGGCTGATAAACATATTATTAGGTACTTACTGTGTAAATGCGCGTTCACGAGTTCTCGAATATCGAAACGATAAAAAATAAGTACTTTTACCTCATAACAAACACAGTATAAGTATAAATAAATCTAAAACGAAACTCTACACAAAATGTGTTAAGTACACCTTTATAATTGAACTTCGTAGATAAATTTCAATACATCTGTACTCGAAATATAGTTTAAAAAAAACGCAATCGAATTAGGTATATCGATAAGAATTTACTATAAAAAAATAAGACTACAGTGTAGGTTAGCTAAATCGGTTTAATTCTTATAAACTAAACGTCCGTAAAATGTGAATATTGTTTTTTATTATTTGTTATTTATGCTTATCATTCGGTTTATGCGTACTTTTATCCATACGTGGTCGATAATTTTTTATATATTTTAATAATAGTTAGGTATGTATATAATTATCACAATTATCACAAATTAATTTTAGACTTTGAACGTAGCAATGAATGTATTTATTTTATAATGATGTTTTTTGTTTTGTATATCTGTAAACATGTTTTGGAGCTAAAAAAATACTTCAATAATTATTAACTTTGATATCTAGAAACAAACTGGATCTAATAGTTGCTTAATACTCGGTAGTAGAGGGTGCGTGGAGGTCAAAAAATCTAAAATACCCAGTAAAGTACCTACTTATTACTTTTTAACATATTAGAAAAAACTTACAAAAAAAAAAGGGTAACTTGCATATGTAGCGGTTACAGGTAGGTATAGGAAATAGGTATAACACTGTTAGGCTAGGTAAGGATAAAAACGAATGATGGAGTAACGGAGAGTAATTGAGTAATTTAATAATTAGAAATATCAATATTAGGAACCTTTTAAAACTTAGTCATAGGAACCTCAATATTTTTTTTCTGTTAGTATGACTTTGATGTGAATTTATATCTTTTATTATTATTATAAGAAACTACTAATTAGAATTTTTATTTAAATATTTACATAAAAATTTTCTAGAAAATTTTCCGCTAAATAATTTACAATAAAAAAGGAGTTCTCATTTGAAAAACAGAATTACGTATCGTCATTCGCCACAAGACAGTTTTTAAGTAGTACAAAAAAATATCAGAAACTTGAAAACATGGTCCTGAAGTAGCTTTTTTATACTTAGTATAAGTCAAATTTTATCGACACGTATAACAAAAAAAAAACTAATAAAATTGAAAAGAGTCGAAATATTATGAACATTTTATCATGTATATGAAATTACAAAATTAATATTAGGTGGGAATTTCAAGTACTTATGGATACCGTGTACACAAACACACACAAAAAAAAAAAATCATTGAAAAATCAATAAATTCATCACTCCATACGGAATCTAAAAGATATAATATAAATTATAAATAGTAAATTACATAAGATTTTGCTGATTATACTGAAATATAATTAACTTTAGAGCTTATTTATTTAAGTTGTAAGTAATCAATTTAAATTATAAAAAAAATTGTTATAAAACATTCACAAAAATAAAAATGTATTGTTCTATATACACGTTTCATTATAAATCACACATAAATATATTCATATCACTGCCATCAATAAGATCATTCTGATTGCTGATTAATTATAATGCGGTGGTCTATCAACGACTACTGCTCCATAAAATGTTTCGCCACTTCCTGACAAGTTCTCCATCGTCCAAGTATTGGTGCGGGGGTCATAAATTTCTACAGTATGATGAATAGTAGATTTTCTTTCTCCGCCAAAAACATACAATAAACCATCCAATGCTACTACACCTATATAAAATATATTATAATTTATATAAATCTATTATATTTTTAAAGTTAATCCCAAAAAAAAAATAATTATTTTATTCACCAGGGTTCTTTCGGCAAATATGCATATCAACAATAGAAGACCAAACCCCTTCACTTGGTCTATAAGCCTCAACACTTTTAAGATTAACTGATCCAGTATAGCCGCCAATAGCATAAAGAACACCGTCCAAGACTCCTACACCAACGCCTTGACGACTTGTGGACATATTTGAAACCGGTGTCCACGTGTCAAGTGTGGGATCGTAATATTCAACAGAACTCGTAACAGTATTATCACCACCTCCAATCTACACAGTTTAGGCAATTAAATGAAATGTATTACAAATTAAAAATAACGAAATAAAATAATTATTCACCGCGTATAAACGATTGTTGAGTACACCAACGCCCAAGTCCCATTTATTAAAAGACATACTAGTTACCATTCTCCATTTTTGAATACTGACATCAAATACCTCTACACTGTTTAATCCACTGATGCTTCTTCGTCCGCCAACCTAGAATTACAAAATAATATATATTTATAATATAAAATAAGTAATATATTGATATAACTTACAGCATATATGCGATCATCTAATACACCGACTCCTAATCGATCTCGTTCAACTAACGTGTCGACCATTGGAACCCAAGAGGGCGATTGTGAAGATACGTCAAGCATACTAACAGATTTAGAACTTGATCCATTTACGCCTCCCAGAGCAAACACAAATTGATCTCTTATTACACCTAGACCAGCCATCTGTCGACCATCATTCATCTCTGGTGCACTCTTTTGTAGCTTGATTGTTGGGTCATACCATTGTGTACGACACTTTGGCAATGTATCAGACCGATTAAACAATAGAATAACCTGATAAATTGGACAAAATAATTATGAAGAAATATTAATTAAAAAGAAACCATACTTTTTGTGAACCACCAAACTGTCTAGGTTTACATCTAATTGTTTTTGGAATGGAGAAATGCTGGAAAGATTTTTTTAGATTAAAACGTATTGCTTCATATACATAATCTTTACCTAAAAACATAATTACCAATAATAATTAATAAAATATATAATATCATAACAATGGGATATTTATGAAAATAACATAAATTTTAATTGTCGAGCTATTATAACTTTTAGTGGGAAGCTAATAAAAATAAAAATAAACATACATTTAGGACTATTATTTAGAAGAGGTTCTTCAGCTATATTATCTAAAATATCAGGCCTTAATAGTGGCAAACGTACATGTTCCATTAATTCTGGCAACAAATCTTTTCTTTGATCTAAATCGTGTTTCACCCATTTAATAACACATTCAAATACCTAAAACAACAAAATACTTAAAAGTTAAATTAAATATAGGTAATAATTTGCTAAATCACCTATTAGTGTATGATTATCACAGGGTCCCATACATATAATAAATCTTCAAGATATTATTGGATTCCTTCTTTTTATAGAAAGCAAACGAATAATTATTATATTTTTATGGTATTCAATCTATTTTTATTAGTTTCAATGCTATGATAACTTTGTATGCATTATTAATATTAAAATATATTTTTCAAATGTTGAAGTCTTACAGATGGCAGGTGGTTTAATTATATATTATTTGTTATTTATAAATACACACAATGTAGACATTAGACATGAACTAGAAGGTTCATATGCTGAATTTGCAAAATTTTTTAGGCGGATCGATGGGCTTGTCGGCGGTGTAAGTTACCTATAGCCACTTAGTCATAGTCGAGGCTCGGAGCTGACAAAAATAAATTCATTATTTAATACAAACTAATAAATTGGAATCAAACTAATTATTTCATTATCTAATATTGGTACTGTACAATTATACCTAATTTACAACAAAAATGTACTTAATATTTTCACCGATTATTTATTATATAATTTATCAAAATATTTTTACTCGCAGAGCTATTTAAAGACATTTTATATAACACATTTCTTAAAAATGTTTTTCTATATTTGTCAGTAAAAGTTATTTCGTTTGCTCAAAAAGTTTGAACGATAACGATTTTAGTGATTTTGCTGTAATTTAAAAATATTATTTAACATTATAAATATTTAAATATAAATTAAACTATTTTTACTTGAAACCTTTAAAATATACTTCATAATTTTATTAAACCGTCTTCAAGAAAAAAAAATTAATCGATTTTGGTTTGGTATTCACTCGATTCCTGCAGATCTAGCGATTTTCTAATTTTATTGTATTTCAAAAACGAATAACTGTAAATACATTAAAATTTCACTGATTGTTTATATTTTCATTTTATGTACACCATTAAACATTGAAAATATTTTAACTTGGTTTTTTGAGCTGTTTACGGACATTTTCAGTTTTAATTTTTTTTAGTTTTTTTTCTGTAGTTGTCAATAAAATTGTATTTGTTGGGTAAAAAAGTGTGACAATTTAATTCAAGGCTCCAGATATATTGTTACAATAGTAGTTGAAATATATTAAAAATACATTGGCACAATTTTTTTTTTATAAGCATTTTTGACAATATTTATCAAATTTAAAATGTAAAAAATTTATAAAATGTTCAAATTTTAAGTTAAGGATTGAAAATTTAAAACAAAGTTCTACGTAAGTAGGTTATTCTGTAACCAAAAATGTTTTTTTTATAGTTATTTTATGATCAAATTTGAACGAAATCACATATTAAATAACTAAAAATAACGTTTTTAGTTATTTTGCTGTAATTTTATAATGTTAATTCAACTTAAATAACGTACCTAAATAATAATAACAACATAATTTATAATAAAAAATAACCACACTGACATATTGTTGACTGCTCAGAATCTTTTTTCATATACAACGATATTATATCATTGAATTCAAATTGTATATCATCCATTATACAGTGACCCACTTGTAACCTACTGTACAGCAGAGCGATACCCACTTGCCCACCTTTTTTAAGTTGACTTTTCATAAATAATATTAAAACACAAATAACCAATAATGTAGTTAAGTTCGCTTACTTTTTCTTCTAATAGAACAGCAAGATCATTACAGGAAATAAGCTTCAATAAATCTTCAAAAGATAAAGATAGGAAATCATATCCTTTAACCACTTCTCTGAAAATAATAATCATTATTTTATAATTGATTAATTACTGATTGATATAGATTATTAAATTATGTTTATCATACAAAAAATTTTGTTTAATATATGATTCAGTTCTTGACAACAATTCCGTACAGTTATGTAAGTTAGCTAATGCTTTGATTCGAAGACAATTTGAAGGATCTAGTTGTTTTTGTAAAAACTCAGCACATGCAACATTTACATAATCTAATTGTAATACATTTGCAGCTTGTAACAATACCTTAGCAATGAACAATAATTCATATAAAATTATATTATGTTGTTTGAAATCTATATTAAATCAAATATTTCATTATACCTGTACATTTTCATTTGTGACCATTATTTCTCCGGTATAAATATAATCTACCAATAGTCGTAAGATGGTGGAATCTAATTCTCTTATATTAATAAGATCTTTATTGCTTTCATTAAAATGACTAAACATTGCACGAAAATATGGACTAGCTGCTACTAAGACATTTTTATGCCCAATAATAATGTTACCATCATCTGTTTCAAATCTAACGTCACATAAAACTTCATTTCTAAAAAAAAAATGTGTAAGTGATATATTTTATTTTGAATGAAGGTAAAATCACTGTCAACATACTGGCGTAGAGATTGTAAATCTTCTAGTATTCTTACAGAGTGAGAGTCATTTCTAAATTTAGTTGGTTCGCATCCATTTTAATTAAGAACTTGTTTTAGATTATTTTCACAAGATGAAGTCTGTGAGGCATCCATTTCTTTTACTGACATAACACCTTTGAAATTAATTTAAAAATGTTGATTACTTTTAATATCATGGTGTTCAAATGTAATACTAAATTTAAGTAAGTAGGTACCTATATAGGCGGGGTAAAAACCAACAAAATACTGCTCTCAAGAAATTATTAACTTTTTAGTTAGATTTATTGTATATGAATAATATAATTGTATATATAATAATTAATATAAATAATTGTTAAAATAAATAATAATAATATGGAATTAATGATGTTCATTGTTCCTGGATAATAAATTGTATGTATAATACCGGGTATGTCATTTCAGTTAAAAGCTAAAATGTTTACAGATCCTTTTAAATAATTACCCGGTCATAGCTTTACCCTACTATAATAATATGTAGTTTATCTCTTGTGAGTTATGTACACATTTGTTGTGTCACCTGCAAGAATTTATTTAAATAATAATAAAAAAATAATATTTCCTACAATATACGTTAGGTGATTCGAATTATCCTAATTTTTCTGTATTAGATTTATAACACATATTGGCGCTTTCATTATATTTTTAGCAAAACAATGTTGTGTTTCGTACCTAAGTATAAATGTTTGTTCCGAAAAATCTATAACAACTCTATGAAACATTTATTTGTGGGTACAACACGATTGCGAACGTTACGCCTTTTTTATAACACGATTGCCAACGAATATCGCTAATCAATGAATTTGTTTTTTTAGCCGAAAAACGAACGATTGCGAACATTTTTAAGGCTCCGTTGCCAAGTTAATTGTTTCAAAATATGTTTTATTTTGTTCGAGGATTAATACAATTAATAATACAATGTTACATTATAACTACGTTACAAAGTGAAATTCGTGATTCCGCATGATTTTCGTGAAAATTACGTAACATATAAGTTATAACTGTCGGATTATCTTTAATTTATATCTAATTGATTAAATAACTGTATTATTTCAGTTCGTATAATTATAATGGCCTGGTAGAAATATTATCGTCGGCTTTTCTTTTACAATTCTCTCTCAAGATGTGTCGGTCAATATTTGTTTAATGCTAAATGCTTGTGTTCTCCAGTTGACTGGTATAGATAAATATGTTAGTAACTTACCTATCTTATCGCCCAGCGTAATTGCAAAAAACCATTTGAAAATAAAATAACATAATATCAAATGCATTTATTATATGTATATAAAATATTAATATTAATTGACTAACGCCAAATCTGGAAACGTCCCACGAAAATAGGCAGGTATAAAAACGTTCGCAATCGTGATACGAGAAAAGGCATATCACCCTGACGCGGTCCCGCGCAATAGCCGTTTGAATTCAAACAGCCTTTGCGCGGAAGCCGCGCCGTGGCTCTCAAACAAACCGCCAATCGACGACGGACGACAACACCCGCGCGACACCCGCGCGAGGAACCGTCGGCCGGCCGCTCGGCGAACCGGGTTGTACGAGTGACTTGTTTTCTACGACTCGCCGTGTACACACGTACGGACCTACATCGACCCCGCGAGTTGAGACGCGAAAGCACACGAAATTCACCTTTGTTTTCTTTGTTGACTATTAGTTTGTGTCGGTGACATTATTTTTGAAATAAATACACGACCGCCGCATTCGACAATCAAACTATAATAATAGTTATGATATAAATTCTTGCTATGTACAGGCTTCGTGTATTTTTAAAAAATCCACTGTAAGTTATAAGCAGGGCTTCAAAACGTTTTTATAACGTTATAAGTATAACGTTAAACATATTAAAAAACGATTGAAATCGATAACGGATAACGAAACAGAAACGATACACAATTGTTACATATAATTGCCAGAAAAAAAAAATATTTATAAAATTATAACTATCAGTAAAATATATATTATGGTTATTTTTGTAATATTATATTTTTCAATCACTGTGTTATGTGTGGGAAAAAAGCTATATCCATCAGATAACGCTAAACGCTTCATAACGTTTAAATATTTAAAACGTTTAAACGCTGAAGTTGAATAACGTTTAAATTCTATATAACGTTAAACAGTCATTTCATCATAACGTTTAATATCCATATAACGGTAAATGGTATTAATATTTTTAATTTAAGCCCTGGTTATAAGTCATAATGATATATAGGTTTGAAAAAATAAAAGTATGGCAAATTATTTCAAGTAATTGTGTATTTGTAACTATTTTATTTTTATAATTATTTATTCTTAAAATATTATCTAAAAATATATTACGAAAAAAAAATAATAATGTAAAATATATTATTTAATATAAGGTACCTGTAATAATAAATATATATAGGTATTAGGTACATAGAAATATGGCCATGCCCCCCTAGCCCCCCCCTTAATCCGGGCTTGTGTATATGGAGTGCGAGTGTAGGTACTGTGTCACCAAAATCATGTCTTATACTGATTGCGATCACAATTCGTTATCTAAAGTTTTGAGCAATTTAATTTTATCATATCTTGCAAAATATATTTTCTGGTTTATTTATATCGTACAAAGTGACCGCGATCGATTTATATCAATTTATTTTCACCAATTTGTACGGTATTGAACGGTATGCAACTCAAACAATAGATAGTATAAAGTGTCCGTTTACCATTTTTTTTACTTTGGTATTTATTGTAGTTGAATTCAAATCAGCGTATAATAGTAATCGACATTCGACAATATTGGACGTCTAGACAATAGCTACTGAAATATTTGAAATTATGATTTAAATATTGGTTGGTAGAGATGACCGGGGTATAATGAAACCAGAAGTTGGAGGTAAGAATGTAAGATGGAAATTGTATGTAATTCGTAATCAGTTGATTTTATTTAATTTTAAAACTCTGTAATATGTTGGTCATAATATTGGTCAATTCATGGTGGGAGTTCGCCATCTAGTGACTAGTATTATATAGAAATCTATGAATTTTCTTCACCAAACTAAACAATAGGTAACAAGAGACAAGAACTTCATAAATCCACATAGTTACATGTGCTCAAACACAAAAAAATGAGTGTTTATGGAGACACGTAAAAGTAAAATGTAATAACTAATAAGGCAATGAGGTCAAGTGGAGCAAAAAACATACTCGAAAGGCAATTTATCACAGGAAGAACTTTAACTCTAACTCAAAATAATTTGCAAATGTGATGTTATCAAAATTCTTACTTCGTCACGTGTCTGGGTGCCGGGTGGTACGTATTGGTATATGGCGGCAGCGATGTCGGTGAAAGGAGCAACGATTCTTGGCGAGGAATGGATATCGGATTCGGCGGGACGCGTAGCTGGTATACCGTTGGCGAGTGACAACGAGACAACAGTTTGTACTGAACACTTCAACAGACTTTACCACGACCACGGATGACGGTGCGTGCGTATATTCCAATGACGTTATCTATGCTTTGACATTTCGAGTGTTCAATGTCGTTGCTGTCGCTGTATTATCACAGATTAAATTAATAATAAAAACATAATAACAATATAGGTATATAGATATAAACAGGTATAATACATTAGTAACCTACAGTCTGCACTATGCTTACCGAGCGTGCGTGTGTGGATTAAAGATACGCGGCCACGTGTGGATTTTCGGCGGTCTTCACACTCTACAACAGTGGTTTTAAAACTGGGTGCCGCGAGCATTTACCAAGCGTGAAGCGGTCTTCTGAAATATGTCAACTATTCGTCCAAGAATAAAATTATAAAAATATAATCAATATAAATTTGTCAGCCCATCAAGCACACAATACTAAATTAAATATTTAAATGTATACAATTATAATTCAAAACAATTTTGTTCATCTAATAATTTAGTGCAAAAAAAAAAAAGAATTGTTTGAAGAGCACGGCGTGCCCCGTGTTTAATAAAAGTTTGAAAACCACTGCTCTACAATATTGAATATTATTATTATTTGAATCCGATCGCCGATCTGCGAGTAAGTGCGTGCGCTCGTAATACGATTATTATTGCGATTTTCGATACGTTATCGAGAACGCGCGAGCAACAGCGCAGGCATAAACCATAAAGTTAGACAGCCGATAAGTACTTACTTCAAACAAAAAAATAGAAAAAATAACAAACGATATAAATTATGCGAAAATACGGCGATTTGCGCCTACAACTCTATAAATTATAATATTATAAATTGACATTTAAAGTAATAAGTAAAATATTCGCGGTAATTGGCGCACACATCGATATAAAAAAACAATAGACATTACACTCCTTCGCGGCGATTAGCACCCAATAAATAATTGTGAAAATGTTGCGATTCGCGACCACACAATATAACTAACACGTGCACGTAATCTGTAGACATATTATACACAAAAAGTGGTAGAAGAAATGTTTTGGTTTCAATTTTGAAGGTTGTTTCTGATAGCGGATTTGAGCCTCATTTAGCTGCAGCCCTCCACCCCCCCCGAAATGTTAAGAAAATTTAAAAATTATTTTAATGGTCTATGATAGTTGCTCAAAAAGTCTTAAATTGTATTTAAAATATTTAAAAATGTACTACCTATACAATGGCGTGCCCAAGAATTGTAAATGAGGGGGACACCATTTTTTTTTAAAAATAAACAAAAGATAGCGGATATGTGGAAGTCACTCTGCTGTACAGTAGGCTACAATATTGGATGACTGTAAATTTAAATTCAATGATTATATATCAAATATATGTGTGCAAAAAATGGTTCTGAGCAGAGACGGTTTGGTAGCCTAGGATACTGTATATTATATTTATATTGTTGTTATTAATATATATAGGTATATTTTTAACTACTAAATCATTTTAGAAGCTAATTGTTTTACAATGGTTTTATTTATTTTTTTTTTATCCTGGATACAAATTATTTTCTTATTTAAGTTATTTTTTAAGATTCTGATCGAAGCAAAACAATGTTGGTGTCTGATTTTCTACCTCAGCATCTTTTTGCTGATAGGAAAATTAATCTAGTATTTTTTTTAATTTTTTTTTTTTTGGAGGGGGGAGGGTAGAAATAAAAAAATTTATTTTCAAAAACGTGGTAAAAACTAAAAAAAATAAGGAAAAAAGGTAGGTAAGTGGATATCGCTCTGCCGTACAGTAGGTTACATACTTTTATAACTATAAAATCATTTTTAAATATTAAATTTGATAAATATTGTCGAAAATGAAAATGAAAATATATATAAAAAAAAATTGTGCTTTTGGATTTATACACAGCTTTTTAATAAACTTTGATGCTTTTTGGTCTAACAAATCAAATTTTGTTGAAATGTTTAGAAAACAATTTTTAGATTGCCCGTAAACAGCTCAAAACACTTTAAAATATTTTGAACATTTTATCAAGTATATAGGAATTGATAAAATAAACATATGATATACAATTCAAAAATCTATGGTTATTCATTTTTGAATAATAACAAAATAAGAAAATCGCTACATGAGAAGTCGAGTGAATATCCAAATGTTGTAAAAATTTAAACTTCAAACGCTCATAAAAATGTAATTTGACTTTCTTAAAGACATTTTTATATTGATAAAGGTAGATACCCTTATAATGAATCTTGAATTACATTTGAAAATCTTAGACTTAAAAAGAAAAATTTTTAGGAATTTTTATCTCGAAATAATTTACACATTTAGTTTTATACTTTTTGTCAAAATCCGAACTTAAAATACTTATGGAAAAAAATTGTAATTATGGATTTTTGATATTTTACAAATTTCACTGGAACAATAAATTAAGAGCCTTGATTTAAATTTTCAGGCTTTTTTACCCAACAAATCAAATTTTATTGACATTCATTGAAAAAAAGAAAGCTAAAAAAAAAAATGGAAACTGAAAATGTCCGTAAACAGTTCAAAACAAATTGATATTTTTTGAAAATGTTATTGTGTATATCAAATGCTAATATATAAGCAACCAGTGAAAATTGCATGTATCTACGGTCATTTGTTGTAGAGTTATACCAAAAACTAAAATCGATTTTGTCGAAAACCATCTTTGCGTAAAAATTCCCATTTTTTCTTAATTTTTCTTTTCTTTTTCCAGCACTTTCAAACACTTTTAGGATTTTTTAGAATTTAGACCCCCCAAAGTATTCATTTTCCTATCAGAAAAGATACTGTTGAAGAAAATCTAAGCATTTTTACTGTCCTAAAAGGTGATGACTGTTTTAAAATTGTCTTACCGAATATTGGCAAAATATTTTGATTCTTTTTGAACTATTGATATAGCTGTATACTTAAGTAATTTTTTTTTAATTGCTCAGTAAAAAATTTTTGGTAGGGCAATAAACTTGAAAATGTAATAGGGACAGTTCAAAAAGTTGTTAATAGTGAAATTAAAAAAAAGTTGAGCGTAAGTCCTCAATAATTTTTTACGACTGTCTGAAGTTAGAATTTTGACGAAATTCATTAGTCTCGAAAATTTGCAATATACTTTTCAGTTAGAAATGAATAAAACATTTTCAAATATAATTGATGAAAAGAAAATGACGAAAAATTGCAAATTATATTGTAGTTAAAAAATAAAAAATGTATAAAATGATAAATTTTTTAGTTAATGATTAATTAAAACATAGTTTTTTATAAATAGTTGATATTGATAACCCAAATCTCTAAAAATATATTCACACAGTTATTTTTATAGACATTTTAAGTTCAAATTAGAATAAAATTAGATATGTACCTAAACGAAAAATAACGTTTTTACTTTTTAGTTATTAACTTATTTTTTGTAATTTAAAAATATTATTCGTGGGTAGGTACATAAAACTTTTAAAGTACAACAAAATTAAACGTTTTCGACAAAGTAAATTTAACATACTGTTAGTATAAATGACCTTAATAGCAATATTATAAAATATACTTATAGTAATATAGGCATACCGTCTTCGTTCAGTTTCGGTTTTGGTGTACAATGATTTTATATCATTGAATTAACATTTAACACAACCATTACAATGACCCATTTGATATCTAATGAATAGCAGAGCGGTACCCATTTGCACCCTTTTTTACATTAGTACTTCATCAATTCTATAGTATATTGTGTACAGTATATGTATGCTAAAAATGAATACCCATTACCCAATACCCACCCACCCAAATTTTAGAGGAGCGGCCGCTCCTCTGGACCCCCTTCGCCACGCCACTGGAGGAGAGTATTGGTGTCGGGGTTATGGTTAGGTTAAGTTAACATAATATTTAACTAAGTATATTTTATAATACATAATACTATATTGCTATTAGTAATTTATTTGCCTATTCATAAAATGGTAGGCTGAACTTATTAATTGCAAAAATAAATCACATATGTTATATCACGCCTATATGTCTATATAATATAATATAATATATATAATAATATTACTGTTTTTAATTGATATTTGTATATTATAGGTACACCTACCTTACAAGTCAAAACCGACGAACCATAGAATGAAGTGAAGAGGTTCGTAGAATAACTAAAAATTATATTATGTACCTAATTGTAAAAAAATGTTTAGTTCTTACGAATATTTGTTTTTAAATTACAGCAAAAAACTAAGATCGAAAAAATGTTTGAAATCCTGTAGGTTGCATCCAAAAAACACACACTTTTGATTTTCGGTCCTAAAAAGGTGGATGGATAAAAACCAAACACTTTATCGGTCTTATAGTGGGTTAAACCGCATACTATTTTTAGTGCTAAATAACGGATAAGATAAAAAGATAATAAGATACTACATAATAACCATGCTAACACGTTTTAAGTCTTAAGTTTTTAGTCACGTCTTTAGTCACAACTCATAATAGTAATATTAATGATTTTCAAAAAATTGTATTTATTTTTAGGAGCAGTTTTTTAAATTGAATTTTTTTTTTGTATGAATTATAAACATTACTTTACAGTATACAGTATACATATTATAAAGTATTATAGTAAAGACCTTTTTGGAGTCAAAATCATAAAATGATGGGGTTTTATTTTGTATAATTTTTTTCTACGATACTAATATTATTAATATTCTGAAACATAAATTACCCGACTTTGCTATACTATTAGGTTTAATAATTATATTTAACGATAAATAATGTGAATTATTATAAAAAAATAAATTGAATATTTGACAAAGTTATAGGCATAATGTGCTAATGTGCAATTCGAACATAATTAAATGAATATGTTACACAGCCATTAAATTTACTTCTTCTTGTATATTTCGTTGATTTTCTTTTACTGGTTTATCGACTGCCCATGGTTGTAGTTCTGCTGAAGCGAAAATGGCATAGAATACTGCCACAGCTAAACTTATTACCACCCGCAAGATACAAAGTTGGACATGGCTAAGTTCCTGATAAGTGATAACAAATACAATTATGACCATTCACTTTGCTTTATAATATTATTAAAACGTTTCACACTATATAAATCGTATTTACTTCAAAAATCAAAATATTTTTTAAGATACTTGTTGAAAATAACCAAGTTATGTGATATGTGGTCATCAGGATACCAAAAAGTACACTAGAGTACTGTGGTGCGATATCCAAATGGTTGATTTCGAAACCTATAAACAATAATATGGATTATAACACTTTAAAAATGGTTATTAATTTTGTACGTTTCATGCGTTTTTATACTTACCGAAAAGACTAAAATATGGCATAAAATTATAAATTAAATAAACAAATATCTTGTTGTCTAAAAACAAAAAAATGTTGTCCGGAAAAGCTTCCATATAATAAATTACTCCCATTGATAGGAAATACAAGCAACTAAAAATCTTTCTGACATTGGTGATAGAAGAGCATCCTGTTATTTTCGGAATTAATTCGATCAGGACGAAGGTGAGAAACAACAAAATAGTTGTGTGTCTACTCAAGGACTGATCATATATCAACTATTTTGACAAATATTTGTGTAAGTAAAATATCGTATGAAGATTTTGCTATATCGGAAATAAAATTCATCGTCAGGTATTAATGAAAATTATAAAAATACGTACAGGATATAAATATTCATATGAATCATAATATGATCGGTGTAAAATATATAAATTAGCAGAACACATGTATGATAAAACAAGTGCAATGACGGGCATTGAAGTACAAAACGACTTCCAAGGAATGCCCGATATGGTTGGTCGCCTTAAAGAAACAACATTAGTTCCACTATAACGGCTCTGAGAACGATCTCCACTGACCACAATCAACCATATAATAAACCATCTGTTCCCCACGATACCTAATAAAATACATTAATATGTGATAAGTGGTTAATTTTTATATATTTAATCTTTCAGTATGACGATTTAAATATAGTTTACCTAATACTTTTTGCATGTCATTAAACTCATAATATATTTGTATTATATCAGTATATACAATCGTCCACAACACTATTGGAACGTGACGTAATGACTGTTTATTCAGTGGGACCCAAAATGTGTAAATCCTGTGAAATGCCGAAATTCCTATGGTCTAGGATAAAAATAATAATCTATTTTATAACTCTGTCCTATGAAACGAAGAACCTTCTTGTTACCATGGTTATTCCTATGCAAAAAAGTGAGAAAATATGTAGAATCCCGTTCGACTTTTTCATATCTTCTATACTATGCAGTGTTGACGATATGATGAACGACACTCCGAAAACTCTGAACATTAATTAATACAATTACAATGCATTATCATTTTCAGGTTTGGTAGGGCTAAGAAATATACATTATGTTAATATGTTTGCACAACTGACATTGAAATATAGTTGGGAATGTTCAAAAATGTCATCGTACATTTAAGTGTACCTATTCAGTAAGTAGGTACCTGCAGTATTAGAGATACCTATATTATAGTTTTATTTTGCATATTTTCGTATATTTAAAACGATTGTACACGGCCGCGGCGTCCGGTAAATTTGTCACCGGCACTAGGATGTGACAATAATATTATCATTTCGAAGCTAATATTATTATAAAATTATATTCAAAGAAGTTATCGCGTTGATGTTATAATTTTTAGCCCCATATAGTATAATACGATATTGTTGATATCGCTTGGTTACTTGTCAGCAGGATAAATGGTGGCTAAGGTACCTCCCAGTATATAACCGATTATCCATCCAAAATAAATGAAATCAACCTGTATAACATTAATGTTAAAGTAGTTATATTTACGAATGTCTTTTATACGCTAAGCAGTAAGTCAGCGGAAAATATTACATTTATAAAAATATAATATTATTTGATATAATAACCACTTACGTGTTCAACTATTTCACGAGACCAAACTAAACTAGTCACTAATGATCGATTTTGAAACCATTGAATGGTTAAACCTATATAAAAACATGACAAAATATGTTGTATTCAAAATACAGCAATTTAAAGGGGTTATTGAAAAAAGCAAGTGTAAAAAAGATCGAATGAAAAAAAACAAGTTAAACATTTTACAGTGCATCACCTCGTATATAATAACAAAAATTACTACTATTGATTAATATGGCTATATAACCTATGCTATAGCATATTATTATGTACGATGTACCTTTAAGGTAGTTATATACAAAATATTACAATAAATAACTCGTCAATATTATTGTGATCGCCGCAGCTGGGATAATGGCTTACGATGATGTGTTTCCAAATTGCACACAGATTATAAATTACAAAAATTACCCAAATATAAATCTCCGACTTCAGTTTGTCCAAAACTACGAGATTATAGCTCGGCCGCGTTATTTACTCTGATATAAAAATTCAACGTTTTTTCTACTTTGTTTTAAATTAATAATATTATTATTATTATTATTATTTTTGGTTTACTAATTGAAATGTCACATCAATAAAATATAATAAAAATACGGAAAAACTTTGTTTTAATGGCCACATGTATACGAAACATTACAGTACGTTAATATCTGATGTTTGGAAGTGCTCCAAGGCGTCAAGTCTCAAGTGTCCAGGCAAATTAAAAACATCGAAAGAAAATCCTACTGAAATACTAATAATCGATGAAGCACATACTTCTCCAGACATGCATGACGTCGAAGTCTATAAAATATGTTAATAATAATAAATAATAAATCATAATAATGATGATAATTATATCGAACATTTCTTAAACGCTTTATCTTACCTTATACGTTTTAAATAAATAAATTTGTTTGATTTTATTATTTTAACAAACTATTTTTAATAATTATTAATTTAAACCTATAATAAAAAAAAACATATGCCTACTGATTTTTAAAAAAATAATTAATAATAATATTTTCGCTTTTTTTTTTGCTCTTTTTTCATTCGCTTTTTTTCACTTTCTTTTTTACTTGCTTTTTTTCCTAAACTCCAATTTAATATAGGTACATAGGCATTTATAAATATTGATTTTAACTATAATAATAGGTTTTATCAAAATTAGTTAGTATCTAAGTTGTTTAGGTGCCTAAATATATAAAACATAAAGTTACGATTTTGTACGAATAATATTTCGAGACACTCTGCACAAGGTATAGACATTTAATATCTATAGGCTATGTGACCATATTCGAACTGGTGATTCACATTATTTACCTAATATTACATTTTACAAGCCAGTAGACAGTTAGGTTATTACGTTCTTCATAAGATTCATATATAAACTAATCCCTAATGAATGATTTTGAAAGTATTGAATGGTTAAACCTATATAAGATGATCATTTTACATAATTTCTATGACTAATTTTGAATTCACAATATTATACATCAATACGGCAACATAATAAAATTATTGATTTTAACTATGATAATGATTTTTATCACTTGTATATATGTACCTTATAAGTGGGAACTTGTTTAGGTACCCAGATATTGAGATATATAAAACATATAGATTTTAGATTATGTATAATTTTGTTGTTTTTTGTTCAACGAGAAAGATTTACCTAAAATGATGAGTTTTATCTCGCAGAGATTATCTCTCCAGCCTCTCTGCGCAAGATACAATGTATATTTTATGAAATATCATATTTTAAAAGCATTTAGACTGTAGTCTTTGGGGTATATTTTTATCAAATGATTTTATGATTTACCTATAAACGTGAGAAAAACAATCAAAAATCCTCTATTCCAATATCTAGTTTTCACACGGATAAACCTGTCGATGAACCTTGAAGACGTTTGATCCGGTGGTTGGATTTGAGGTGGACAAATTAATCTACTGGTCGCGATGTCCTCGAACTCCATCCTCCACGAATTACAACAAATTAATTGGCTAACGTTGTATTAGAAACCACCTGCGGATGACTACAAAATGTAAAACTGAGTTATGAAAATTTCATTGATTGTGTTACATTGTTATATTCTTATTTAAATTACACAATACTATAAGCTACAATAAATAAATAATAACTCTGATGTTAATACACAGTTAAAATTTGAGTATGAAATAAAAATATAAAATAAAAAGTGGGTAACGCTCTGCTGACAGTAGGTGTCTTTAGGAGTCGCTGTAATGGATGTGTTAAATTTTGAATTAATAATAGGTATAAAATCATTGTATACAAAAAACTGTTTTCCCCGAGAAAAAACCGAAAAGGCTACAGTCATAACTAAGAAACGAGATTTTCACCACATAAAAAGGTGAACTTTGGCTGTACAGCGTTGTTTTTATTTTTTGATATCACTTATATGAAAAAAGTTCTTACTGTTTCAAATAACTCACAGATTGTGGAGCGCAGACTGGTCAGGTGGTCCTGTAACTAAATAAATAATATTATAAAGAGAACGGCGATTCGCGCACGGCAAAATAAAATTGGTACCTACTTGGCTGACACCGTAGAGCGAACTGTTGGAATGCGCTGACCGTGCTAATCTTCCTCGCACCTCACGGTTGAGCCGTCGTCGGCCGCTATCACATATTACTAAAATGGTACTTAATCAACATTTATATTATACCAACCGATTTGTTGCCCGTAAAAAATGGCAATACTTAAAAAAAAATATGATTGTTCACCTCTTATTGGGTGTAACTCGCTGCAGTAAGTGTAACTCAGCCGGCCATCCGACTACGTCGGGCCAAGGGCAATTAATCCACTTGGTAGACAATGTTTGAAAATTCAATTTGATGCAAAGTTGTGCCTGATCTACCCGTATAACGAATGGCAACCGATAATAAACAAATACTGATCTCTACCCGTATTTATATCTACACGCTGATAAAACACACATAGAAGTATAAAAACCGGCCAAATGCGAGTCGGACTCGCGCACGAAGGGTTCCGTACCATAATCTATAAACATGTTGACAACACTGCTTATATTATATATTCTAGAATTTTTTGTATTTATTGTCATAGAGGCAACAGAAATAAATAATCTGTGAAAATGTCAACTTTCTAACTTTCATGGTTCATGAGATATAGAGCCTGGTGACAGACGGACGGACGGACAGCGGAGCCTTAGTTATATATAGGGTCCCGTTTTACCTCATGGAACCCTAAAAAGGCCAGGTTACATGTAGCTTGAACCCCATCAGCCACCGTGCCGTATATAGGTATACTATTTACACGTTTATTTCAATTATTAATAATAAAAAATTATTTATCAACACTATAGGACCAAATTGATGCCTACGACACTAATGTAGCTTTTTATTGGTGAAGGTATTTTTGAAATCAGTCCAGAACTTTTTGAGTTTATTCGTTACAAACAAACCTTTCATCTTTATAATATTAGTATGGATAATATTTCACGATTAATAAACAAGAATAAAACAATATACATACCTATTATAGAAAGATAAGTGCAGTATACCTACGTTTGTGTCGGTCATACCGGTCGGTCATACGTGACGAGTGCTACGACATAAAACAATTTCAATAGTTCATACATCCGAGTGAAAACCGTAAGAATACCTACTGTAAGACGTAATTTTATTTTATTTATATAGTTACTTAATATATTATTATTATTATTGAATCACGAAAAAAAACCAACGGAAAAAAAGCTCAGATATAAGATATATGAACACAATATTGTGTATACGTCAAGTTATAAGTCCTAAGTGGAGCACGGATTTATGATATGCATTAAAACCTATAACGAAATAACACGTCATGTTAAAACCAAATCAAATAAGCGCTAAAAAATCTTAAATATGCATAAATATATGCACTAAAATGTTGAAATATGCATGAAAGATAAAAATTATGCATAAAACAATTAACAAAAAATTATATTTTTTGAACGTTTTATTAAAACAATATAATATTTAAAATTATAGAACATTATGATAAATACTTTTCTTCATTATTTTCTGAAATAATGTCAATGGTCATAATCGATATTTTCTTATCTTTGGTCTAAGATCATCTTGGGAGAACCGATTATACCTACAGGCTACAATTATATCTATTCATTTTTTTTTTGATATTAATCAAAATAATAATTAAAAATATTATACAATACAATAGTATATATTATTGAACCATTATTTTTGTATTTAAATAACAGATTGTTTTTAAATTTTTTTTTTTTTGTATTCTTAAGGTGACGAGAACTCGCTCCCCCAGCATAAGCTTTGCTTTTCGGGGCTGCTGCAGTATGTATACTATGGTATTTTATGTCAATCTTTTTTGTATCATTTATATGTTGTTGTTGCAATATAGTACATAGTTATTATTATTATGTTTCTGACTTGTTTTTTTGTATAGAACTATCTAATGTAATATTACTAGCAATTACTTTGACAATATTTAGCAGTATAATATACTATATAGAAATCGATCGAACAAAGTGGGAAAATTTAAAAAAAATCTGCTCAAAATGTACACATCGCATTTTCGCCATGTTTACTTTTGCATACTAATAAATTACTCTGGTGATAAACAAAATAAACAATAATTTACCTATGGAGTTTATTACTTATAGTGAATTTTCGTTGCGTGCATGAGTTGTTACTGAATCAACAATTTACTATGAACAAAGCTTAAAATGCTTATTGTATCTTTCATGATAGAATATATTTTTATCGTTTATATTTCATACAAAAAACGTTGAAGTTCGAGGGAGTATATAGTTAAACGAATTTAAGGTTTATATAATTGGAATGAAGTGGCACCGCGGTACCTCTATCTATATAATATTACCATGCTCTTCGGGAGTTGCACATACCTCAGTTGAAAAATATAGACATTTTCACAATTTTTGGCAAAAATGAGTTCAACCATTGATATTTAAAATATAATATACCTAGTCCCAAATAATCTTTAAAGACTACAGTAACACTACTGGCCCTTGATGAAAACTATTGAGAATTTTCACCTCTCGAATTCACCAACTAGATTCACTCTCCCATCGAACAAGATACTGAATATGAAAAACGAAGTATTGTTACGAATAATTATCGTGCACACAGACATAAAAAAAAACACATCGTTGTTTAAATCAGTGAACAATTAATTTATATTCTGTTACCTATTTTTTGTTAAGTTACACTACAAAACAATATCCTTTTTTTCAAAAATCTCAGTTTTTCCTTATTTTTTTTTTGTATATTTCCAAGTTATAGGTTGGTCACTGTGATGGATGGTGTTAATTTTGAATTCAATGATTAATGTATATATAATTTTTATATAATTCTAATAGATGTTTTAATAAGTCCAAACTGCCATAACACGTTTTTGACTAGGTTCATAATATAAACTGATAAAAAATAATCTTAATATTTTGAAAATTGCATTGCATTTATAAAATTATTATTTAGAAAAAAACAGAGTATTACGAGTTACTATGGATAATGGTTTTTTGATGAATAACGTTGAAAACATTGAAAGAAGAAAAAATTTTATTTTATGGTTAGGTACCTAGTGAATATGCAATATCCTTAAAAGTTGAATTTTCTTCGCTCATAAAAATTGCATGAATTTTAGGGAGCAAAGCCCATCTAATGTATCTTGTATCCGCGGCCCCGTCCCAAGTCGTATCCCAAGTCATATATGTGTATAAAACAAAATTACAAATTTTACTTTCCCCCCCACTTCTTATAATAATGTCACTTGATCCGCCCTTGTTCCATTGACAATTTTTGGTTGGGTAGTCCATAACTCTGTTTAAATTGCTTATATGCTAAAATATCGGCATTAATTAATTATTAAGTAGGTGTCTCAATCGGATAGGCGTTAAGTAGGAAACCATTGTTAGGGTGATGGTAGCGAGATCGCATCCCGCGTCAGTGGAAAGCCGGTAGGATATTTTTCATTTGTTGTTAAATCGAATTTTTTCACGTAGTTATATACTATAATGCCATTACTGGGCAGTACCTTAATATCAATAATGGGTAAGTACTGTTATGCCGGTACAGATGAGCGTTATCATCCCAGACAAATGCCAGTACTAGCACCAGTACTGTCTGCCAGGAGCGCTTTAGTATAAATTAGTACTGGCATGTAACCGCGCTCATTGTTAATTGCTGATTTTGATGTAGTATAGTAAAAATGTTAAGAAATTCAAATATTAGTTTGTTCTTAGAAATTCATAAAACTCTTTTATTCGAAATCCTTAGGTTTGAAAATATAATAGGAGATTTCTCCTTTCATAATATTAGAGGTAGTTATGGTAGTCTTTTTACAGGAAATTAAAATAAAAATAAAAAAGTGGTTAATTGGCTGTCGGTCTCCCGTACAGTATAGGCTATAAGTAGGTCACTGTTGTGGATTGTGTTACATTTGAATTCAATGATATAAATCATTGTATATGAATAACGAATCTTTGAGGAGACGGTTGATCAACCTAGGATATTATTTTATACTTACTATATTTATATTGTTATTATTAATACAGTAATCTGCAGTAGGATGAAATATTATTTGCATATTATTATCATATTTAAAAAGTGGGTAAGTGGATGGCGCTCTGCTGTACAGTAGGTTACAAGTGGGTAACTGAAATGGATGGTCTTAAATTTGAATTCAATGATATAATATCATTGTATCAGAAAAACGATTCTGAGCGAAAACGATCAGTCAGCCTATGACTGTGAGCCAAGCATATTATTTTGATTATATTATTGTGAATAAAGGAATTTATATATAACCTATTTACGTGGACCCTTATTTTAAATTTTCAATCCTTCCTACATGTTATACATTTTCAACTACAAAATAATTATTAAATTTTAAATTTGATAAATGTTGTCAAATATCGAACTTTAAATTCTTTAAAAAAAAAAATTGTGCCTATGTATTTTTAATATTTTTCAACTACTATTGTAACAATATATCAGGAGCCTTGCATTAAATTTTCACGCTTTTTTACCCAAGAAATAAAATTTTATTGATATTTACAAAAAACGAAAGTAAGAAAATTCAAAACTGACAATGTCCGTAAACAGCTCAAAAAGAGTCAAAATATTTTCAAAATGTTATGGTGTATAGGAAATTAAAATATAAACATTCAGTAAAATTTTCATACATCTACAGTTTTTCGTTTTTGAATAACAATAAAAATAACAAACTGCTACACGAGAAATTGATTGAATATCCAATATTGTAAAAATATGAATTTCAAACGCTCATAAAAATTTAATTTAATTTTCATGTAGATATTTTATTTTTTTTTTTGATAAAGGTAGACAAACTTATGAGGAATCTTGTATTACATTTTCAAATCTTAGTTTTATAAAGAAAAAATTTTATGAATTCTCAACTCAAAATAATTTGCTAATTTTCGTGATTTTTCCGTATTTTGTCAAGATTTGAACTTTATATGCTTATAAATAAAAATCGTGACTAAGAATTATAACATTTTTCATCTGTCTTTGAAACAATATATTAGGAGCCTTGTTTTTCAAAATACAAAATCAAGGTATAAAAACAAATAAAATTTTATTGATATTTATAGAATAAAGAACTAAAAAAATTGTAAACTGAAAACGTCCCTAAACAGCTCAAAATATGTCAAAATATTTTGAAACTTTATAGTCATAGAAAATGCAAATATAAACGATCAATTAATATATTATATATATTATTTATTAATATAATATATTATATACGTTCATTTGTTATAGAGTTACACCAAAAACCAAAAACGACATTTTGGAAAACTGATTTTTAGTAAGAATTCCCGTGTATAATATTCCCAAATATAAACGACCAATGAATATTTCATGTTTATACGTTCATTTGTTTTAACGTTACACCGCGAAAACCAAAATCGATTGCTTTCTTAATTTTTATGTTGTTTTTCCCGGCGCTTTTGAAAACTATTGGGAATTTTAAATTTTCACCTCCCCAATGCACTAACAATTTTCAGTGTCCCATCGAACAAGATACTAAAGTGGAAAATTGAAGCATTATTTCGACTACTTATTGTGTACACACCAGTTTTCGAAAAACCGGTTAAAACCGCGGTTTTTTATATTTCAACACCGTAACCGGAACCGGAACCGAAACCAAAAGCTTTAAAACACCGATTAATAAACCGTAACTGAAACCTAAAATCTTAAAAAACGGTTTAGAAAATCTAAACCAAAACCATAAAATATTGAAAAAACGTCTTGAAACCGATTGAAATTTAAAACTAATATCGGTTTCTTCGAATTTTATAAAGTTAATTACCTACCTATATTATTTATAATTCTAGTTAAAACGAGTATTTTTATGCGAAGAAAATAATTTGTTTCAATACCGATGCTATAACTGATTACTACGAAGTATTAATAGGTAATACGAATATTATTCTATTTATATTTTATAATATCACTACTATACGCGCGTTTTATACTATACCCACTGGTTATATCACAATATTGGTATTTTGTTCTTCCCTATTTATGCGGCTATATGCACGTCTGTATTGTTGTCAGGGGCGGACTGGCCCAGGGTGCTATACACCAAGTAGCACCCCGGGCCCCCGTTTGTATTTATGATCCGGGCCCCCGATTACCACAGTCGGTATACGGTATAATACTGATATAATACGGTATTATACAAAATAAAAATAAAATAACATATTTCAATATCTCTACAAATAAACAACATGTTATTCTTAATTTTTTTTTTATATTTACTTATAAAACTAAGGACTCTTTCCTAATTTAGGTAGGTTTGAAAAAAAATTACGGGCCCCTAATTAATTTTGCACCCCGGGCCAAAAATAGCCAGTCCGCCCCTGATTGTTGTTATTTGATGTATTTGTGTATATTATTATTTATTAATGTTATTACAATTTTTTCGTATTCGACTGATCTGCGCCCGTCCCGCAGTCATTAATTGCTTATGTCATTATTATCATTCTCCTCAAAATCCCCTGAATTACAAATGTGTGTACCAAATCTTATAACGTATATTTGAATCATGACAGTAAACTTTTTTAAATAACAATATTTTCAATAGTCCGATATTATTTTTTTAGTATCCATTTAATTAATATTTTTTTGAAATATCATAAGCATTAATCACATAACAAAATATTTATTATTAATACTGTAATATAGTTTAATATTATTGTAAATTACAATTAAATATTAATATATTCGAATAATGATCTCAATCATAATAATATGTTGTATGAAAAAGTTGGTATAACATATTAGGGTTAACAACACAAAGTTAGTTCTGCTGAACGTAAATTTGCTATAAATCTGATGTACCTAGAGTAATTTTACAAATCAGACATATTTTAGGACTTTAGGCTAATTTAAAAATTTGAAATTAAAAGTTGATGATTTATCGAATAACAATTATAACAGGATAGCATTGTTTATAATATAACATTGTATCACAGCAAGTATGATTCTTGTTTTGTTTCAGTTATTAGATAGATATTAAATAGATAGTAAAAATCGAGTCTGCAGTTATTAGGTAAATTAAAAAATAAATTTCAAAAACCGTTCCAAAAACCAAAATCGAAAATTTTCAAAAATCTTTCTTGATAGTTACCGATAAATTTGAAAAACATTTTTTGAAACCGAAACCAAAACAATAAAATCGAAACCGTAACTTCTAAAATGTAGAACGGTTTCGATCCCTGGTTATTTATTATGTTATTTCGTCCAACATTGAACTTAAAATAACTATAAAAAAAATTGCGTTCTTATGTTTGTAGATTTGTTGGTTACAGTACTTGTGTGGAACCTTGTTTAAACTTTTATTACTTAGCTTTAAAACCTGAACATTTTATTCATTTTCACTATTAAAACCCTTTCACTTTTCAGCCCCACACATTGTTCGGATAGAGATATCGAATTTTAGTAAAAAGCTTTTTTCCTTAGAATTTTATCAAGATTAATTTTATACCATAATAATAGTTTTTGGTTTTTAATTTATATCGGAGAGAATATTGTATATTGAAAATATCTGATAACAGATATTTTTTTTCTCAATATTGTGTACAAATAAAATACGCATATTTTGGTGTTGGCTACTCTGTTCTAGGATTAAAATGGATTACAGTAGAAAATAAAAACAAACCGTGATGGCATCCCGGGGGCCAAAAGAACTAAATAATTTGTAAATTTTCAATTTTATAAATTTCGTCAGCATTAGAACTTTAAATGCTTATAAAACAAAAAAGGTAGGTATTTTAATATTTTTTCAACTGCTGTTGTAGTGTTGTATCAGTATATCGGGAACCTTGTCTTACATTCTCAAGCTTTTTGACCAGACGAATAGTTGTATTGCCAGTTACAGAATAAAATACTAAGAAAATTGAAAATTAAAAATGTCTTGAAACAGTTCAAAACAAGTTGAAATATTTTCAAAATGTTATCAAGTATAGGAAATGACAAAATAAACATAATATGATGGTGTACATTTTAAGTATCTATAATAAAAGTAGTTATTAGTTTGGGAATAACAACAAAATAAAGAAATCGTTGTATGAATTTTTTTTTAAATTTATCTAGATATTTCCCAACACTGTTAATGATGCCAGCGTTTAGATTTTCAGCTAAATGTTGAGTTAAACCGTACATCAGACGTTGTGGTTCATACTTCCTACATTCAGTCAGAATGTGTTTGACCGTAAGGGGAAGGTTGTAGGTTGGGCATATGGGTGGGTCTTCTTTCTTCAGAAAGAAAACATGGATTAATCTGGTGTGACCTATTCTGAGCCTGTTTATGGTGACTTTTTCTTTTCTATTTAATATAAGCTAGTATACCATAGAAGAATATAATCATTTTTAATTTCGTTTCATTTGATGCTATGTCCAAAATAAGTTGATGGTTCAGTAATAAGTCATAAATGCATACATAATTCACTTTATGTTATAAGATCCATAGGTAAATTATTGTTTATTTTGTCTATCACCTGAGTAATTAATTAGTATGCAAATGTAAACACGGCGAATATGCAATGTTTACATTTTGAGCAGATTTTTTTCAATTTTTCCACATTGTTCGATCGATTTCTATATAGTATATTATACTGCTAAATATTTTCCAAGTAATCGCTAGTAATATAACATTAGATAGTTGTATACAAAAAATTAGTCACAAACATAATAATAATAATAATAATAATAATAATAATAATTATGAATTTTATCGCAACGACAACATAAATAATACAAAAAGATTGACATAACTTACCATGGGATACATATTGCAGCAACCCTAAAAGCAAAGATTGTGCCGGGCAGGGATCGAAACCGTTCCAAATTTTAGAGGTTAAAAAATAACAGATTGCTTATACATTGACCGATTTAAAAGTCAATTAGATATTAAGTGGTTTAATAATACAATTAATACTTGGTGATGTTGTTTTTTTAGTAACACACTAGTTTTGCCAATGTGCGGTATTTAAAATGAAAAATTAATTCGTTAATATCACTTTAGTTAAAAAAGAAATTTAGTAAGTCAACAGTTAAGTTAATGAAATGCCAAAAGTAACTAGTTAAGTTAATAAGTTAAAACAAAATTAACATTTTAACTTAACTTTAACATTTTAAGTAGTTATTGCCCAGCCTTGAATATACTAAGTATATTTGATGATATTATTGTGACTACAGTAATTTATATAATATATAAATATATATTATATAAATTATTATATATATAAATATATATATATATATATAAATTATTATTTACCTATTTACGCGGAACTTTGTCGACCTAACCTAACTTAACCTAACCGTGGATCAAAAAGTCCCAGGATGAAAATGTCACCCTACCTAAATTTTCAATCCTTAGATACTTGTTACCCCGTACAGCAGAGTGACATCCACTTACCCGATTTTTTTATTTTTATAATCAATTAAATATTTATATATTATGTTACTCTGTAAGTGTTTTTATAGTGAATTATCGTTGCATTTATGACTTGTTACTGAACCATCAACTTATTTTGGACATAGCATCAAATGAAACGAAATTAAAAATGATAATATTCTTCTATGGTATACTAGCTTATATTAAATAGAAAAGAAAAAGTCACCATAAACAGGCTCAGAATAGGTCACACCAGATTAATCCATGTTTTCTTTCTGAAGAAAGAAGACCCACCCATATGCCCAACCTGCAACCTTCCCCTGACGGTCAAACACATTCTGACTGAATGTAGGAAGTATGAACCACAACGTCTGATGTACAGTTTAACTCAACATTTAGCTGAAAATCTAAACGCTGGTATCATTAATGTTCTCAAATTACTTAAGGATACAGAACTCCTTAATAAAAATTAGTTATTGGTTCATATAATGTTTATTACAAAATTAATGTAGATTGCATATGATGTATTAGTATTAATTCTTAATAATATCTCCCTTTGTTTTATTTTTTTTTTTTTGTTCTCTATATTATTATAGTTAAAAGTTTTTGTCTATTGTAATAATTTACTCTTTAACGTAACAATAATGTTAAATATTATTTAAACCGATGATCTAAGTCGCCGAGACAGTCATTATCAATAAAAAAAGAAAATTTTAAATCTAAAAAAGTGTAAATTTCTTGATTTTGGTATGATAATTTCCATAGGCGCAATTCCATAAAAAAAAACTG
>NC_042494.1:153499885-153508359 GCF_005508785.2 Acyrthosiphon pisum
AATTTAAACGCTGATAAAAATTCAATTTGATTTGCTGTGGACATTTTTTTTTTCGATGAAGTACTCAAACTATGAGAATCTGTATTACATTTTCAAATCATAATATACGTTTGTACTTAGGCATACTTTGAATCTGAGTTAATTACTACCAATATTATTATAACAAGAATCAAATACCATTAGGTATTACTCAGCCACGTAATAAAGAATCCAAATTAAAGCTATTGTAAGAAAATTATGATAGGAATTTATGATTGGAAAAGTATGAAACAAAAAGTAAATATCCTAGACTAAAAAATATGAAGGGTTATGAATTTCAGCTCTTATATTCATACTTTGCATGCGATACCTACCATAGGGAAACTATATTGTTCAAATTTAATGTTTATCCCACTACGAGAAGAGCACCACAAAACATTGCACTTTTTTCATTACACAAGTTTTTTTAAACCCCATATATATAGTGGTTATTAAGTGGTTCAATAATACAATTAATACTTGGCGATGTTGTTTTTTAGTAATATTCTGAAATTATCATAGGCGCAAATAGGGGGGGGCTTAGGGGGTATTAGCACCACCAATTTTGAAATTAGCACCCTCTAATAATTTATGTGTATATGTGTCAAAACTTCTCCTTACAACAACAAAAAAAACCAAAAACAGTTTATCATCAGACATGAGGGCATCAGGGTATAATGAATGAAACAATGAACTCGACAATTGTCATTTTTTCGAATTCAAATCTATTTAGAACATTAATCATTATTTTCCAATGTCTCTACTAAACCCGGTCGTCGTGGTCGGTTATATCATTATAAGTTGTGAAGTTCAGCAGCGACTCAGCGCTATGACAATAGTATCGCGAGTATTTAATAGGTAATATAAACATCCCTGTGCCCATATCTAATTCGGACAAAAACCTAATTACGATATTATACGAATCATTTGTCAGTTAGATTATGACTTTTCATCAATTATGAGTTCCAAGTTTTCGACAGTCTGTGTAATTGTGTATGTCGTATAATATCCTATGCAGGGTGTAATGAATCGAACCGACTTTTGAAATAACTTTTGTTCTAATCAATATTTAAATTGTTTTTTTATATACAGTTTATATTCACTTATTTATAGTTTCAAATATATTATTATGCCAAAAAATATTTATGTATTTTAATTAGGTACTTATTTTTTATCATTGAAAATTTTAAATTTTAAATTTGATTTCAATACTTTTAGATATATTGAAAATAGCCAATTTGTGGATATGATTAAGTCAAGTAGTTTATTTTAGAATTTTTGATATATCAATATTTTTTCGATTAAATGAATTTGGAACGTATACGTAAGTTAATATAACAACTTTTTACAAAATATTTTATTTGGAAATTTGCTGACATGAGTGTATTAATTCTTAAATTATTTACACATCATATAATTTTAACAATTCATTTTTGTCATACGTTTGAGTAGTGTCATTTTTTTTTCGTCAAGTCTTTCTGTTTTTCTGTTACACCTTGTACCTATACGCTAATATTTATATGTCATATTTTTGGAATAAAATATAAAAAAGTTGTTTTAAATTTTTAATAAATTTAAATTGACTATTGTATTCATTTTTATAAAATTTGTCTAATACACTATAAGTCTTCAATGTTAAATTGTCATAAAACATTTTTGCTCAAAAAAGTCATAAATGCCTCATAGTTACCTATAATTGAATTTAAATACCAAGAAAATGCAGAGCTTAAGCACCCTCAGTTTTTTTTATTGGAATTGCGTCTATGGAAATTATCATACCAAAATCAAGAAATTTACACTTTTTTAGATTTAAAATTTTCTTTTTTTTATTGATAATGACTGCCTCGGCGACTTAGATCATCGGTTTAAATAATATTTAACATTATTGTTACGTTAAAGAGTAAATTATTACAATAGACAAAAACTTTTGACTATAATAATATAGAGAACAAAAAAAAAAAAAAAAAAAAACAAAGGGAGATATTATATAGAATTAATACTAATACATCATAAGTGTATGCAATCTACATTTGTAATAAACATTATATGAAGCAATAACTAATTTGTATTAAGGAGTTCTGTATCCTCAAGTAATTTGAGAACATTAATGATACCAGCGTTTAGATTTTCAGCTAAATGTTGAGTTAAACTGTACATAATCAGACGTTGTGGTTCATACTTCCTACATTCAGTCAGAATGTGTTTGACCGTCAGGGGAAGGTTGCAGGTTGGGCATATGGGTGGGTCTTCTTTCTTCAGAAATAAAACATGGATTAATCTGGTGTGACCTATTCTGAGCCTGTTTATGGTGACTTTTTCTTTTCTATTTAATATAAGCTAGTATACCATACAAGAATATTATCATTTTTAATTTCGTTTCATTTGATGATATGTCCAAAATAAGTTGATGGTTCAGTAATAAGTCATAAATGCATACATAATTCACTTTACGTTATAAGATCCATAGGTAAATTATTGTTTATTTTGTCTATCACCTGAGTAATTAATTAGTATGCAAATGTAAACACGGCGAATATGCAATGTTTACATTTGGAGCAGATTTTTTTCAATTTTTCCACATTGTTCGATCGATTTCTATATAGTATGTTATACTGCTAAATATTTTCCAAATAATCGCTAGTAATATAACATTAGATAGTTGTATACAAAAAATTAGTCACAAACATAATAATAATAATAATAATAATAATAATAATTATGAATTTTATCGCAACGACAACATAAATAATACAAAAAGATTGACATAACTTACCATGGGATACATATTGCAGCAACCCTAAAAGCAAAGATTGTGCCGGGCAGGGATCGAAACCGTTCCAAATTTTAGAGGTTAAAAAATAACAGATTGCTTATACATTGACCGATTTAAAAGTCAATTAGATATTAAGTGGTTTAATAATACAATTAATACTTGGTGATGTTGTTTTTTTAGTAACACACTAGTTTTGCCAATGTGCGGTATTTAAAATGAAAAATTAATTCGTTAATATCACTTTAGTTAAAAAAGAAATTTAGTAAGTCAACAGTTAAGTTAATGAAATGCCAAAAGTAACTAGTTAAGTTAATAAGTTAAAACAAAATTAACATTTTAACTTAACTTTAACTTTTTAAGTTGTTATTGCCCAGCCTTGGATATTACTAAGTATATTTGATGATATTATTGTGACTACAGTAATTTATATATTTACCTATTTACGCGGAACTTTGTGGACCTAACCTAACTTAACGTAACCGTGGATTAAAAAGTCCCAGGATGAAAATGTCACCCTACCTAAATTTTCAATCCTTAGCTATAAAAGTTGAACATCTTATAAATTTTTAACTAGAATATAATTATTAAATTTTGAACTCGATAAATTTTGTCAACATTTGAACTTTAAATGCTAATAAAAAAAACTAATAAAATTGAAAACTAACAATGTCCGCAAACAGCTCATAAACAGTCAAATTATTTTCAATTCAAATCATTTCATCGTATATTGAATATGCTGATATAAACATTCAGTGAAATGTTCATGCTTATACAGTCATTCGTTTTATTTACAACGAAATAAGAAAAGTGTTACATGGGAAATCTAGCGAATGTCAAAAGTTTTAAAAATATGAATTTAAAACGCTGATAAAAATTCAATTTGATTTGCTTGTGGACATTTTTTTTTTTTCGATGAAGGTACTCAAACTTATGAAGAATCTTGTATTACATTTTCAAATCATAATATACGTTTGTACTTAGGCATACTTTGAATCTGAGTTAATTACTACCAATATTATTATAACAAGAATCAAATACCATTAGGTATTACCTCAGCCACCTAATAAAGAATCCAAATTAAAGCTATTGTAAGAAAATTATGATAGGAATTTATGATTGGAAAAGTATGAAACAAAAAGTAAATATCCTAGACTAAAAAATATGAAGGGTTATGAATTTCAGCTCTTATATTCATACTTTGCATGCGATACCTACCATAGGGAAACTATATTGTTCAAATTTAATGTTTATCCCACTACGAGAAGAGCACCACAAAACATTGCACTTTTTTCATTACACAAGTTTTTTTAAACCCCATATATATAGTGGTTATTAAGTGGTTCAATAATACAATTAATACTTGGCGATGTTGTTTTTTTAGTAATATTCTGAAATTATCATAGGCGCAAATAGGGGGGGGGGGCTTAGGGGGTATTAGCACCACCAATTTTGAAATTAGCACCCTCTAATAATTTATGTGTATATGTGTCAAAACTTCTCCTTACAACAACAAAAAAAACGAAAAACAGTTTATCATCAGACATGAGGGCATCAGGGTATAATGAATGAAACAATGAACTCGAAAATTGTCATTTTTTCGAATTCAAATCTATTTAGAACATTAATCATTATTTTCCAATGTCTCTACTAAACCCGGTCGTCGTGGTCGGTTATATCATTATAAGTTGTGAAGTTCAGCAGCGACTCAGCGCTATGACAATAGTATCGCGAGTATTTAATAGGTAATATAAACATCCCTGTGCCCATATCTAATTCGGACAAAAACCTAATTACGATATTATACGAATCATTTGTCAGTTAGATTATGACTTTTCATCAATTATGAGTTCCAAGTTTTCGACAGTCTGTGTAATTGTGTATGTCGTATAATATCCTATGCAGGGTGTAATGAATCGAACCGACTTTTGAAATAACTTTTGTTCTAATCAATATTTAAATTGTTTTTTTATATACAGTTTATATTCACTTATTTATAGTTTCAAATATATTATTATGCCAAAAAATATTTATGTATTTTAATTAGGTACTTATTTTTTATCATTGAAAATTTTAAATTTTAAATTTGATTTCAATACTTTTAGATATATTGAAAATAGCCAATTTGTGGATATGATTAAGTCAAGTAGTTTATTTTTAGAATTTTTGATATATCAATATTTTTTCGATTAAATGAATTTGGAACGTATACGTAAGTTAATATAACAACTTTTTACAAAATATTTTATTTGGAAATTTGCTGACATGAGTGTATTAATTCTTAAATTATTTACACATCATATAATTTTAACAATTCATTTTTGTCATACGTTTGAGTAGTGTCATTTTTTTTTCGTCAAGTCTTTCTGTTTTTCTGTTACACCTTGTACCTATACGCTAATATTTATATGTCATATTTTTGGAATAAAATATAAAAAAGTTGTTTTAAATTTTTAATAAATTTAAATTGACTATTGTATTCATTTTTATAAAATTTGTCTAATACACTATAAGTCTTCAATGTTAAATTGTCATAAAACATTTTTGCTCAAAAAAGTCATAAATGCCTCATAGTTACCTATAATTGAATTTAAATACCAAGAAAATGCAGAGCTTAAGCACCCTCAGTTTTTTTTATTGGAATTGCGTCTATGGAAATTATCATACCAAAATCAAGAAATTTACACTTTTTTAGATTTAAAATTTTCTTTTTTTTATTGATAATGACTGCCTCGGCGACTTAGATCATCGGTTTAAATAATATTTAACATTATTGTTACGTTAAAGAGTAAATTATTACAATAGACAAAAACTTTTGACTATAATAATATAGAGAACAAAAAAAAAAAAAAAAAAAAAACAAAGGGAGATATTATATAGAATTAATACTAATACATCATAAGTGTATGCAATCTACATTTGTAATAAACATTATATGAAGCAATAACTAATTTGTATTAAGGAGTTCTGTATCCTCAAGTAATTTGAGAACATTAATGATACCAGCGTTTAGATTTTCAGCTAAATGTTGAGTTAAACTGTACATAATCAGACGTTGTGGTTCATACTTCCTACATTCAGTCAGAATGTGTTTGACCGTCAGGGGAAGGTTGCAGGTTGGGCATATGGGTGGGTCTTCTTTCTTCAGAAATAAAACATGGATTAATCTGGTGTGACCTATTCTGAGCCTGTTTATGGTGACTTTTTCTTTTCTATTTAATATAAGCTAGTATACCATAGAAGAATATTATCATTTTTAATTTCGTTTCATTTGATGATATGTCCAAAATAAGTTGATGGTTCAGTAATAAGTCATAAATGCATACATAATTCACTTTACGTTATAAGATCCATAGGTAAATTATTGTTGATTTTGTCTATCACCTGAGTAATTAATTAGTATGCAAATGTAAACACGGCGAATATGCAATGTTTACATTTGGAGCAGATTTTTTTCAATTTTTCCACATTGTTCGATCGATTTCTATATAGTATGTTATACTGCTAAATATTTTCCAAATAATCGCTAGTAATAAAACATTAGATAGTTGTATACAAAAAATTAGTCACAAACATAATAATAATAATTATGAATTTTATCGCAACGACAACATAAATAATACAAAAAGATTGACATAACTTACCATGGGATACATATTGCAGCAACCCTAAAAGCAAAGATTGTGCCGGGCAGGGATCGAAACCGTTCCAAATTTTAGAGGTCAAAAAATAACAGATTGCTTATACATTGACCGATTTAAAAGTCAATTAGATATTAAGTGGTTTAATAATATAATTAATACTTGGTGATGTTGTTTTTTTAGTAACACACTAGTTTTGCCAATGTGCGGTATTTGAAATGAAAAATTAATTCGTTAATATCACTTTAGTTAAAAAAGAAATTTAGTAAGTCAACAGTTAAGTTAATGAAATGCCAAAAGTAACTAGTTAAGTTAATAAGTTAAAACAAAATTAACATTTTAACTTAACTTTAACTTTTTAAGTTGTTATTGCCTAGCCTTGGATATTACTAAGTATATTTGATGATATTATTTTGACTACAGTAATTTATATATTTACCTATTTACGCGGAACTTTGTGGACCTAACCTAACTTAACGTAACCGTGGATCAAAAAGTCCCAGGATGAAAATGTCACCCTACCTAAATTTTCAATCCTTAGCTATAAAAGTTGAACATCTTATAAATTTTTAACTAGAATATAATTATTAAATTTTGAACTCGATAAATTTTGTCAACATTTGAACTTTAAATGCTAATAAAAAAAACTAATAAAATTGAAAACTAACAATGTCCGCAAACAGCTCATAAACAGTCAAATTATTTTCAATTCAAATCATTTCATCGTATATTGAATATGCTGATATAAACATTCAGTGAAATGTTCATGCTTATACAGTCATTCGTTTTATTTACAACGAAATAAGAAAAGTGTTACATGGGAAATCTAGCGAATGTCAAAAGTTTTAAAAATATGAATTTAAAACGCTGATAAAAATTCAATTTGATTTGCTTGTGGACATTTTTTTTTTTTCGATGAAGGTACTCAAACTTATGAAGAATCTTGTATTACATTTTCAAATCATAATATACGTTTGTACTTAGGCATACTTTGAATCTGAGTTAATTACTACCAATATTATTATAACAAGAATCAAATACCATTAGGTATTACCTCAGCCATCTAATAAAGAATCCAAATTAAAGCTATTGTAAGAAAATTATGATAGGAATTTATGATTGGAAAAGTATGAAACAAAAAGTAAATATCCTAGACTAAAAAATATGAAGGGTTATGAATTTCAGCTCTTAAATTCATACTTTGCATGCGATACCTACCATAGGGAAACTATATTGTTCAAATTTAATGTTTATCCCACTACGAGAAGAGCACCACAAAACATTGCACTTTTTTCATTACACAAGTTTTTTTAAACCCCATATATATAGTGGTTATTAAGTGGTTCAATAATACAATTAATACTTGGCGATGTTGTTTTTTTAGTAATATTCTGAAATTATCATAGGCGCAAATAGGGGGGGGCTTAGGGGGTATTAGCACCACCAATTTTGAAATTAGCACCCTCTAATAATTTATGTGTATATGTGTCAAAACTTCTCCTTACAACAACAAAAAAAACCAAAAACAGTTTATCATCAGACATGAGGGCATCAGGGTATAATGAATGAAACAATGAACTCGAAAATTGTCATTTTTTCGAATTCAAATCTATTTAGAACATTAATCATTATTTTCCAATGTCTCTACTAAACCCGGTCCTCGTGGTCGGTTATATCATTATAAGTTGTGAAGTTCAGCAGCGACTCAGCGCTATGACAATAGTATCGCGAGTATTTAATAGGTAATATAAACATCCCTGTGCCCATATCTAATTCGGACAAAAACCTAATTACGATATTATACGAATCATTTGTCAGTTAGATTATGACTTTTCATCAATTATGAGTTCCAAGTTTTCGACAGTCTGTGTAATTGTGTATGTCGTATAATATCCTATGCAGGGTGTAATGAATCGAACCGACTTTTGAAATAACTTTTGTTCTAATCAATATTTAAATTGTTTTTTTATATACAGTTTATATTCACTTATTTATAGTTTTCAAATATATTATTATGCCAAAAAATATTTTATGTATTTTTAATT
>NC_042494.1:153508409-153512786 GCF_005508785.2 Acyrthosiphon pisum
AAGTTTTTTTTAAACTTCATATACATACCTAAGACATTAATGTCATCAATTGAATACCATTTAGTAATTTACCATTATTATTTTAGCCACCTAATAATGAAACCAAATTTATGATATTGTATGAAAAGTAACTGTGAAATAATTAATTACGATTACCTATAGTCACAAATAAATATAAAAATACTGATTTTGATGATTGTATGTTAAAATAAAAACAATGAACTATGTTTGCCAACAATTTTGTTTGTTTGCTTCGTTTTTTTTTGGTAGAGAGTGTCTTTAGATTACCGATTGAACTATTTAAGTATAATATAAAAAGGTAGTAATAAGGAAAAATAATTTAGCTCATGTAAATTAAACCTACATATACCAATTATGTCAATTAAAAGTATATTATTTCATATTTTACTAAAAATTAGAGGACCATAGTTAATTAACTAGGGACCCGACATTTATTATTTGACTATCAAAATTTTCAGAAAATAAAGCTTTACCAAAAAGTTTACATTAAGTTGATTTTGCTATTGGTAAACCTGCGTGTTTAAACATTTTGAAATTGATATAAAAAAAGTTGCCTGTTAAAAATAAAGAAAAAAGTATTTTTTCGTTTTAACGAAATTCTATGATCCATAATCGTTAAAAAACCCGCGTACAATGACATAAGATACACCCTGTATAATTAATGAAATTTAAACTATAACACAGTATACATAATAATATAATGACTGTCCAAAAAAAATGGAAAATATCAAATGAATGATTGTACTTAAACAATCATCACCAAATTAATATTAAATTTATCTAAACTAGTCTTTGTGAATCAGTAATCATATCATAACATAATTTAGGCGAAATAGGGAACACAATTTGTGTGATACAAGTCACGCCCGCAGGGAGTATACTACGTTCGTTATCGCTGGTACATTTTACCGATCGGCGATCACGAAGTGATTGCCCAGTAAATCAAGTCTCAGGTCCCAAGTCCTCGATATACAACTAATACAATTTTAAAATAATTTGCTCCAAGCTTGCAAACGCTAAAAAAACATTACGATTATAACGTTATATATTTGACAAAAAATGATTGAAATTTATAAATGTAATTATAACGGAAAGCGATAATAAAAAATAATTAAATACCGCAAAACAAAATATAACAATTCATAAGCAGATTAGTAGATGTCGCTCTGATGTACAGTAGGTTACAAGTGGGTCACTTAAGAATGGATTGTTTTACATTTGAATTCGATGGTTTCATATCATTATATACGAAAAACGATTCTGAGCGGGGACAGTTTGTCAGTCTGAATATTTTATATTTTAGTATAGCCTTTAAGTTGAATTAATATATATTATACATTACAACAAAATAACTAAAATTTTTATTTTTATTCGTTTCCTTGGTGATAAACAAAAAGTTAGAAATTAAAATCCCAACTTTAGCCGTTTTTTGTTATTTGTCGGTGGTTTTTCTCGTTGAATTAAATCCTTATTGAGAAAATCGAAAAATGACATCCTTAGAGTACCATCTTGATCCAGTTTCCTAAAAGCTTAGATACTATATGTTGAAATCGGAGCAATCCTTCTAGTAAAAGTTTTGTATACACGATAAAAAAAATTAAAAATAAACACCATTGTAAAACCATTAGATCGCTCACTTCGCTCAGAATTTCAAATATATTATATTATATCATTAAACAAAACATAACACAAAACATAATTTATACAATATCATCGAATGAAAAATAACGCAAAACGAAAACTTTTAAAATCTATTTATTTAAAAAGTCTATTGGTTATGTAGAAACATTTATTTCATGTTAACGATAAACGCAAACTTTGTGTAACGTTTTAATTGTAAATAACATAAAGCGGAATTATTTTTCAAAATGCAATTATGCAAACCCTGATTTCAACCAATATGACTTTAGAGAAAATATGGCTAGGTACCAAATAATGCATTTACTTTACTGTCTAATTGTACTGATTTGATATTGATATTGTATTGATAATTCAATGTGATAAATATTTTGCTTTATTTATTGATATTATAAAAGCATTTGACTTGATATCCAATTACATAATATTATAAATAAACACCAACAATTAATTGCTGAACATTATTTTAATATCATTTTTATAATCTAACTCTAAATAATTTGCACATTTTCGTGAGTTACACGCCTATTGTAACAAGTTGAACTTTTATAATTTTTAAATTATAGACTTTTTTTTTTTATGATAGTGTTTATAGAGTAACTATGTATAGTATTGTAAAATTTTATGAAATTCAAATATTAGTTTGTAAGTAGAAATTCATAAAACTTTTTTATTTGAAGTCCTTAGGTTTGAAAATATAATAGGTGATTCATAATATTAGAGGCAGTAATGGTAGTCTTTTAACTGGAAATTAAAATAAAAATAAAAAAAGCGGGTAAGTGGGTGTCGCTCTGTCGTACAGTAGGTTACAGGTGGGTCACTGTAATGGATGGTGATAAATTTGAATTCAATGATAATATATAAATATTGTATACAAAAAACTAATCTGAGAGGAGACGGTTGTTCAGCATAGGATATTATTTTATACTATATTTATATTATTATTATTAATACGGCAACCGGTAAGATCAAATAATATTATTTGCATATTATTATCATATTTAAAAACGTGCAGTGTGTACATAGTAAAATACTTTAGAATGTCCAAGAACTCGGTAATAATATTTTAAAATTACAACAAAATGAATAAAATCATATAACCAATTCTTGGTTATTTATTATGTTATTTCGTACAAAATTGAACTTAAAATAACTATAAAAAAAAGTGGGTAAGTGGATGCCGCTCTTTTTTAGCCGTATTTTGTTATTTAATGGTGGTTTTTCTCGTGAAATTAAATAACTATTGAGAAAATCGAAAAATGACTAGATTCAACATGACTTATATTTGAAAAGTCTTACACATCACCTATTTGATGCATACAATTACAATTTTCCATTGTTTAATGACAATTAAGTATTTCGACATGTTTCTGACCAGGTTCATGTATTTAAATATTTAATGTAATGATTATCAATTGATTTGAAAATATTTGGTAATATTTTAAAGTCGATCTAACAAAGTGGAAAAATATAAAAATTATGTTCAAGTTGCGTACCAGAGCATATTCGCCGTGTTTATTTTTGCATACTAATTATTTACTCAGGTGATAAAAAAACACTATTGTACCTAAGAACATGCCTAAGCTGAATATTTTGTGATGTATTTCATACAAGATAGTTGAAATTTGAACGATTATAGTTATATGTTACTATAAAGACTAAAGAGATTTAGTAAAATTAGATTAGAACTGTTGTCAAACATTAACTCAAACACTCATCGTAACTATATTATGTACTCGTACTGTTAATTATAAACAGACAGATACAACAGAGATATACATAATTTAAGACATTTTAGTAATGTTAGAAAAAGTTGGAAAAATAACAGATTGCTTATACATTGACCGATTTAAAAGTCAATTAGATATTAAGTGGTTTAATAATACAATTAATACTTGGCGATGTTGTTTTTTTAGTAATATTCTGAAATTATCAAACCAAAATCAAGAAATTTACACTTTTTTAGATTTAAAACTTTCTTTAATCATATAATTTTAACAATTTTTGTCATACGTTTAAGTAGTGTCATTTTTTTTTTCGTCAAGTCTTTCTGTTTTTCTGTTACACCTTGTACCTATAATAATATTTATTTGTCATATTTTTGGAATAAAATATAAAAAAGTTGTTTTAAATTTTTAATAAATTTTAATTGACTATTGTATTCATTTTTATAAAATTTGTTTAATACACTATAAGTATTCAATGTTAAATTGTCATAATAAAACATTTTTGCTCAAAAAAGTCCTAAATGCCTCATAGTTACCTATAATTGAATTTAAATACCAAGAAAATGTAGAGCTTAAGCACCCTCAGTTTTTTTTATTGAAATTGCGCCTATGGAAATTATCATACCAAAATCAAGAAATTTACACTTTTTTAGATTTAAAATTTTCTTTTTTTATCGATAATGACTGCCTCGGCGACTTAGATCATCGGTTTAAATAATATTTAACATTATTGTTACGTTAAAGAGTAAATTATTACAATAGACAAAAACTTTTAACTATAATAATATAGAGAACAAAAAAAAAAAAAATAACAAAGGGAGATATTATTAAGAATTAATACTTATACATCATATGCAATCTACATTTGTAATAAACATTATATGAACCAATAACTAATTTGTATTAAGGAGTTCTGTATCCTTAAGTAATTTGAGAACATTAATGATACCAGCGTTTAGATTTTCAGCTAAATGTTGAGTTAAACTGTACA
>NC_042494.1:153514659-153524700 GCF_005508785.2 Acyrthosiphon pisum
GGACATAGCATCAAATGAAACGAAAATTAAAAATGATAATATTCTTCTATGGTATACTAGCTTATATTAAATAGAAAAGAAAAAGTCACCATAAACAGGCTCAGAATAGGTCACACCAGATTAATCCATGTTTTCTTTCTGAAGAAAGAAGACCCACCCATATGCCCAACCTGCAACCTTCCCCTGACGGTCAAACACATTCTGACTGAATGTAGGAAGTATGAATCCACAACGTCTGATGTACAGTTTAACTCAACATTTAGCTGAAAATCTAAACGCTGTATCATTAATGTTCTCAAATTACTTAAGGATACAGAACTCGTTAATAAAAATTAGTTATGGTTCATATAATGTTTATTACAAAATTAATGTAGATTGCATATGATGTATTAGTATTAATTCTTAATAATATCTCCCTTTGTTTTATTTTTTTTTTTTTGTTCTCTATATTATTATAGTTAAAAGTTTTTGTCTATTGTAATAATTTACTCTTTAACGTAACAATAATGTTAAATATTATTTAAACCGATGATCTAAGTCGCCGAGACAGTCATTATCAATAAAAAAAGAAAATTTTAAATCTAAAAAAGTGTAAATTTCTTGATTTTGGTATGATAATTTCCATAGGCGCAATTCCAATAAAAAAAAACTGAGGGTGCTTAAGCTCTGCATTTTCTTGGTATTTAAATTCAATTATAGGTAACTATGAGGCATTTAGGACTTTTTTGAGCAAAAATGTTTTATGACAATTTAACATTGAATACTTATAGTGTATTAGACAAATTTTATAAAAATGAATACAATAGTCAATTAAAATTTATTAAAAATTTAAAACAACTTATTTATATTTTATTCCAAAAATATGACAAATAAATATTATTATAGGTACAAGGTGTAACAGAAAAACAGAAAGACTTGACGAAAAAAAAAATGACACTACTTAAACGTATGACAAAAATTGTTAAAATTATATGGTTAAAGAAAGTTTTAAATCTAAAAAAGTGTAAATTTCTTGATTTTAGTATGATTATTTCAGAATATTACTAAAAAAACAACATCGCCAAGTATTAATTGTATTATTAAACCACTTAATATCTAATTGACTTTTAAATCGGTCAATGTATAAGCAATCTGTTATTTTTCCAACTTTTTCTAATATTGCTAAAATGTCTTAAATTACGGCGCAATTGATTTTATGTCAACAGTTAGTAAAATATTTGAGATACTTGGGTATAAAAATTTCAATATATATTTTAAAATGGGGCTTGCAAACGATATAATACCGTTATATTTGACGAAAAACGATTGCAATTTGTAAACGTAATTATAACCGAAAACGGTAATCAAAATTAATTAAGAAGTAAGTTAAGTTAATTTATTTTGTTTTTAATTTTATTACATTTAACTATTTCAGTCTATTTCGTTTTCATGTCAAAAAATATTTACAGTTAATTGTTGAAAATTAAACATTCATATCATTCGGATTTAACTTGTATGGAAATAGGTACTGTAGGAAGTATAAACACTATAATATTCTATAATTTAATTTTGAGTTGGAAAAAAATTACCTACTGAGGTAACCTATAGTTAAATTAACTTTAATCCTTTAGTTTTTGTTATTGATGCATATTAACTTAACTTGCCTGCGTTAAAAAAAATTCATTAACTTGCCCACCCTTGGCTTTAATAGTAAAACATATTTAATACCTATTTACTTATTATAATATATATAATTATGATGTCTGATGGGAAACAGTATGTTAACTAGGTACTCGCTATACTAGGTATACGATTATACGAACTCGATCTTTTCTTGAAAAAATTTCCATTTCATGAAGTTGAAACGGTAAATAATATATACTGTGTGTCCACAAAAACACTTACAGAGTAACATAATATATAAATATTTAATTGATTATAAAAATAAAAAAATCGGGTAAGTGGATGTCACTCTGCTGTACGGGGTAACAAGTGGATCAATGTATAATGGATTGTATTAAACTTGAATTCAATTATTTTTCCGTGGCATTATATAATTATTGATAAAATCGAAAAATGACATGTTTAAAGTACCATATTGGTCCAATTTGTAAAAATATATATCATATGTATTGACATCGAAGCACTTCTTCTGGTAGAAGTTTGGAACACAGGATAAAAAAAAAAAAAGAAACATCATTGTAATACTACTAGCTTTTTCGCTCCGCTCCGAATCGGAAAATTGTATAAGTTACAACTAAGCAATTTGTTTTTCAATAAAATTACGTCTAAATAGCAAAAATAAATTCTTAAACTTTTTTACAAATCTACAGAAATGTCTTATGCTGTCCAAACTAAAACATTTTTTTATGAATGTTTCTTAGTTAAAAGATTATTTTCGGCTAACATGTCAATTATACATATCATAACATAATATAATGAACGTATGAGTATTATTATGATTTAAATAATACATCATTATTAACTTGGCTATAGGTTACTAAATATAATTTCAGGACATCATATATATCTCTGTTGTATCTGTCTGTTTATAATTAACAGTACGAGTACATAATATAGTTACGATGAGTGTTGAGTTAATGTTTGACAACAGTTCTAATCTAATTTTACTAAATCTCTTTAGTCTTTATATAGTAACATATAACTATAATCGTTCAAATTTCAACTATCTTGTATGAAATACATCACAAAGTATTCAGCTTAGGCGTGTTCTTAGGTACAATAGTGTTTTTTTTATCACCTGAGTAAATAATTAGTATGCAAAAATAAACACGGCGAAAATGCTCTGGTACGCAACTTGAACATCATTTTTATATTTTTCCACTTTGTTAGATCGACTTTAAAATATTACCAAATATTTTCAAATCAATTGATAATCATTACATTAAATATTTAAATACATGAACCTGGTCAGAAACATGTCGAAATACTTAATTGTCATTAAACAATGGAAAATTGTAATTGTATGCATCAAATAGGTGATGTGTAAGACTTTTAAAATATAAGTCATGCTGAATCAAGTCATTTTTCGATTTTCTCAATAGTTATTTAATTTCACGAGAAAAACCACCATTAAATAACAAAATACGGCTAAAAAAGAGCGGCATCCACTTACCCACTTTTTTTTATAGTTATTTTAAGTTTAATTTTGTACGAAATAACATAATAAATAACCAAGAATTGGTTATATGATTTTATTCATTTTGTTGTAATTTTAAAATATTATTACTGAGTACTTCGACATTCTAAAGTATTTTACTATGTACACACTGCACATTTTTAAATATGATAATAATATGCAAATAATATTATTTCATCTTACCGGTTACCGTATTAATAATAATAATATAAATATAGTATAAAATAATATCCTATGCTGAACAACCGTCTCCTCTCAGATTAATTTTTTGTATACAATGATTATATATTATCATTGAATTCAAATTTATCACCATCCATTACAGTGACCCACCTGTAACCTACTGTACGACAGAGCGACACCCACTTACCTGTTTTTTTTATTTTTATTTTAATTTCCAGTTAAAATACTACCATTACTGCCTCTAATATTATGAATCACCTATTATATTTTCAAACCTAAGGACTTCAAATAAAAAAGTTTTATGAATTTCTACTTACAAACTAATACTTGAATTTCATAAAATTTTACAATACTATACATAGTTACTCTATAAACACTATCATAAAAAAAGTCTATAATTTAAAAATTATAAAAGTTCAAATTGTTACAATAGGCGTAAAACTGTCATTAAACAATGGAAAATTGTAATTGTATGCATCAAATAGGTGATGTGTAAGACTTTTAAAATATAAGTCATGCTGAATCAAGTCATTTTTCGATTTTCTCAATAGTTTTCTCAATAAGTTTCATTTTAAAGAAGTAGATATTGATTATTTGTCAGAGTATGTTCAATTAATGAAGCCTATTGCTATTGCATTAGACCATTTACAAGGAGAAACAAATGTTTATTATGGCAATTTAATACCCACTTTATTTTCATTGAGGATCCGAATACAATTACTTAAGGAACATAATTTTCGTTATGCAGCAAATCTTATTGATCCTTTACTGAAATCACTCGAAAAACGTTTTAAATTGTTTTATGACTTATCACCTGAAGTAAATGAAGCTATTTTGGCGTCATGTTTTCATCCAGCATTTAAACTTCGATGGATACCCAAGAATAATGATGTAGATAAGAAAAGGATTCAAAATTTGTGTATCAATACTGTTGAAAAGTTTGTAATGGAAACCAGTGTTATAGATACTTCAGCTGAAGCAGATGAAGATGATTTTTTTGTATTTTCATCTCAAGACCAAACAAAAGCTGATTCAAAAGCAAATTTGGAAGTCATACAATTGTTTAATGATAAAAATAAATCATTATCAATTTTAAATAATTATGTAGCTATAAAAAAACTATTTGTAAAATTTAATACTAATCTTTGTTCTTCTGCTCCAGTAGAAAGGTTATTTTCATTTGCTGGGTTCATTCATTGTCCCACTAGAAGGAATTTATCTGACCAGAATTTTGAAAAATTAGTTTTTCTTAAAGGAAATAAATCTTATTCATTATAATTTATAATTTATGGTAAAAAATAATATATTATTACAATTCAATTTTATCTTTTTAAATTGTACCAGCTTAGTTTATAAATACCATTGACTTTATTAAAACTTAAATTACCTACTACCTTTTTGCATGTGCATGTACCTATTTTATAAGAAAACTGACTATTGTTGTGATTTATTAATTTATTATTAAGTAGATAGTATGATTAATACATTAAATTATTTTATTATAACTGTAATCTGTGAAAAATATTTTACACAAGTTAATATTAATCATTAACTATTGTCTAATACAGTATTGTTATAAAAATATTTAAAATGTGTTAATTATAATAAATGAATAAATACAAACATATTTTATTTATCAATGCAACTTTTAACTTTAAATGTAACTTAGTTACATAACTGTAACTTGTATTCAGTTACATTGCACCAAAGTATATAGTATCTTGTAACTAGTTACACAGTTTTAGAGTAACTTGTAACTTGTAACCAGTTAAATAATGTAAGTAACTTGCCCAACCCTGCCTGTAAACAACCCGGGAACCAACTCGTATGTTACTAATTTTATTTTAAGTAAAGTATTATATATTAAATAGGTATGTATTTTTTATATACAATTTATATTGAATTTTAACATTTTAAATAATTTTCTTAAAAAATAACTGGGTACGCATTATTTAATAAAGCGTTAAAACATTATAAATATGGCATATGGCGTTCACTGACATATTTAGGCTCTTGTTATATTCTTATATTATATTAGTTGTTATTAAATCAACAACGTATTGTAAACATTGTTTATTTTATGCTGAGACAGTATAGTATGGAAATAGGTCGCTTATAAAAGAGATCGAGAAGTAAAATTTTATTTCACTTATTGTTCAACGTTCTCATTATTTTTTCATTAATTTCTTATACCTTTGAACCTTCTTATACCTTATACCAATTCAAAATGGTTTTCTTCAAGCAGTATTTAATAACGCTTACATGTATAGTAATTTCAGTTTGGATTACTCCAGTGAATACTAAAAATAATAGTTATGTTAACCTTCAAACAGCACATGGTAAGGATTAATTTATTGATTTACAATGATTATATTTGTGCCGTAGTTTTTATTTTGTCGATAATTATCAGCAATGATTTATATAATACATCAGAATTAATTTAAAATTAAAATCAATTATTTTTATTTTATGATAGTCTATAGATACACTTATACCATTTCTTACTTTTCAATTATTTCAATAATATTTATGTTTGTAGTACCTAAATAAGTATTTTAGTAGATAATTTAAGTAAATAAACAATAGATGGAATAATAAAAATGTTTTTTTTTGTTTTTAGATGCTTGTAAAAGTAAATTTTAAACCATTATTAGTAAACAAATAATAACTTAAAATTGTTATGATATACCTAATGAATTTTATATTCATACTAAAAAATATTGCAAATGCCTGAAAAATGTACACTTAGTAAATCGGGCAGAATTTGATTGTGAACGCTGCTTATAGGCAGTACCTTTTTCAACCTTTTCATACAACGATTCCATTATTTTTGTGTAATTTTTATATTTAATAATTACTGATTATTATTATTATTATTTTACGATTTCAATGTGTAGTTTTTGCTGGTATTTTTTTTCCTGGCTCATCTAACCTATTCACGTTAGAATAAACGCAACTTTATACCCAATTTCCGGTTATTACCTATTAATATTTAATATATTGTCATCTTTGATATCCCCAACAGCAATAGCGAAGTTTTCAAAATAGTAAAAATGTATAATTATAAATTTAGAAACGTTGCGTACGCAATCGTGTCGTTATTATACCTAATGTTCCGTCTATTTCTATAAGTCTATAGTAGAAACTATCATAGAGGTAGCTTCTAATGGGCAGGTCATGCATGAGTAGACGAAACTCATTAATAAGAGCTGTGATGGAACAGAATCTGGAAGGAAAAAGACCACCAGTAAAACCAAAAATGTGATGATATGACAAAGTGAAGGGGGCTATGGAATATGCAGGTCAGAGGTGGCAAATTGTTTTTCCACTATGCACCAAAAATTTTACCATTTTTCTTTTCAAGCTTGCTTTTAAATTATTAAAAATGTTGTATATTATATTATAAATAATATAATGAGTTCAGTGTGACGTTATCTACGTTTGATATTTTTTAACGAATCAACATAATAAAATTTTTATTTTGAATGATGTAAACGTTAGTGAAAAAATACTAACATTGTGAAGTTATTTGTTATTAAAAATTAAAATAATAATATACATATACCTAGGTATAATATAAAAATATTAATTTTTCGTGTGCCCTCAAATTTGAATCCCTGTATTAGGAGGTGGACTAAGACTCTGGTTTTGAAGACTCTAGAATTCGATATGTACAGTAACAGAAATGGTTGCGTGATAAGATGGTTCTACTCGGTTCTAGTGGTTGGATAAACCTGAAGAAAAAAAGACGATTGAGTATTTAAAAAATTAAATTATTGATGTATTATGTGTATTCTCAAATTATAGTTAAGATTAATGACCAATAATCCCGACAATTTCACGAAAACAATAAATCTCGAATCTATTATTTATTGATATTGATTTCTATTTAAAAGTTGACTTGTCGTATTTATAAATTATAGCGGCTATTAGGAAAGTAACTTAAGAATAAAATTGCGTGTGTAATGTTTTATAAGATCCAGTTGCCCATTATTGGATCATTTGACATTAGTGAAAAGTGAACCATTCGATTAATGAGTTTTAATATACTCAAGATTAGTTTTATATAATTTTGTTTGAATTATTTTTAAATTCAATAGATATTCTATCATGTGCTGGTTTTGAAGGTAAGTTAATTGTAACTAACAAATACATTATTTTAAATATTTGAATATCTGGACATAATACGAACAATTTTTTTTAATTTTTCCATATTAAGAAATAAATGTAGTATTACTTTTTTCTAGTAGAATTCTGACACTAAAACATTGATATGAACTTCCAGGACGCCATTGTCCATAAAATTCTAATAAGTCATTAATGAATAGTTTTTATTATTTTATCAGCTAGTGATTTGAATTTTTATCCCTACCCGGAGGGAGCATTTCTCAGACAAAAAAAATGAATGAATATTTTTCAGTTTGTTTTCATTTTCAATATGATGCTTTGTGCGATTGTCCCCTGACTATTTAATCTCACTCACCTCACTTTTACCTTATACCTAACTGTAATTCGTATAAATTCTATTTATTTAATAAGTTACAAAACGGTGTGATATTATCTACTGCTTACAAATATTTTTAGTTCTGGTTTTTACTTTTTTGAGCTATTGTATATATATATTATATATATTATATAATTTATAACTTTGCATTTTATATTGTGTCTAGCACAAAAACAATCATCATGTCTAAATGCTTATTTAAATAGTTATATGTACTTAATTTATGAATCCTCGCATTTATATGCATGTACTAGCCGGTGTCAAGATTAACGTTCTAAAACTGAATTAGGGGACAGTTACGTTATAAAAGTGACCTTGAATGCTGTGATGTATTTAATTATAATTCTGGTATAATTTAATTTCAGATTTACAAGCGGCCTATATTACAAGAGTGAACTATGAAGGTAAACATTTAAAAATATGTATAAGTGTTGTTGAACTTTGCTCGGGATTCGAGCCTGTAATATATGCCACCAAATGAATTGTCATATTCTATAAATTTTAAGCTTTTCCAAAGGAAGAGCAATCATAAATTTCCAAAGACTCATATAATTAAATATTAATATTAAGAAAATGACTGGACATTAATACGTGGAATCATTTAAATGTTTTGCAATTCATTATATTAATTTATATTAAAAACCTACTGAAATATTATAATATTGATCAACGTTTGATGCAAACAATTAAGTTAGTAAATATAATGTATCTACCAGCTCTTTGTTATTGTATTTAATCAATTATCTTTATTTTTTAGAAAACCTAAGTACGTATTTGTTAATGAAGTTTTATTAATTAATTTATAAACTAGAATAAGTCATAATTCTGTATCAATTAAAAGATTATTGTATTTTTAATTGTCTATAGAAGACACTTCATTACAATCTTAAAATCTATATTAAGTCATCATACTAATAAGCTATAGTAAATGTATTAAAAATTAAATTCTAAAAAATGTTCAAATGACTGCTGTTAATCTGTACTTTGTGATTGAAACTACTGCCTACTTAAAGTAAATGTATGTAATTTATTATTATTGTATATTATGTACTCTTGTACTCAAATTATTAACCTCGTTATTTTAGATTCTGAGCGGAGGGAGGAAGCTATTGGTTTTACAATGGTGCTTATTTTTTCTTTTTTTTTCTTTTTATATCCTGTAAACAACATTTCTACCAGAAGGAGTGTTTCGATTTCCACATATAGTACCTTATCGTTTAGCAAATTGGATCAAGATGGTACTTTAAAGAGGTCATTTTCCGATTTTCTCAATAACTATTTAATGCCATGGGAAAAACCACCGAAAAGTTACGAAAAAACGCTAAAAATGTGATTTTAATTTCTAACGCTTTGTCTATTACCATAGAAACGAATAAAAAATTATAATATTAATTCAACTTACATGATAAAATAAATAATAACAATATAAAATATCCAGACTGACAAACCGTCTCCGCTCAGAATCGTTTTTCTTATACAATGCTATTTTATCATTGAATTCAAGTCTAATACAACCCATTATACAATGATCCACTTGTAACCTACTGTACAGCAGAGCGACATCCACTTACCTGCTTTTTTTGTTGTTAATTCTCTGAGTAAGTCATAAATTACGAGCTAGTAGTCTTTAAACTGTCATAGAATCGTTGCTTTCAACACACTCTGCCGCCTTTCACTATCCAACGCCACTCTCATATCCATCAACAGCTTGATATTCTTCAAATTTCTTTGTGCAGTATCCATCCATTTCTGAGGCCTGACTCTTGGACATTTACTTAAGAATTGTTTTTATATATTACTAGCTGATCCCGCTCACTTCGTTGCCCTTTAAATGTACCAAATCTATTTTGACTCAAACTTTGTGCAATTCGCTATTTAATATTCAGTGCATGGTGTTCAAAATGTATCTTAAATTAGATAGGTAGACAATCTATCTGCAGTAGATCGTGGACCCCATGCTGTTTGTACGTAAGGGTATGATTTAACTCTAAAGAATCAAAGTAATACTAAATTTGTCGTATTCCACCTATGGTGGATTAATATAATCAATTAATACAAAATCCTAACCTAACCTAACCGTACTAATATCAGATGAACAAAAAAAACCAAATTTAACCATTTTTAAATTAGCCTGTCTTCTTCCCAGAGGTCTAATCCACACACAAACATTCATTATTATACAGGTTGATTCTTTTATCAAACAACACTCATTATT
>NC_042494.1:153525256-153527966 GCF_005508785.2 Acyrthosiphon pisum
TGATAAAAGAATCACCCGGTATATACCTATATATAAATTATAGTAGTACAATTAACAAACATGCCCAATTAACCTATAGCAACCAATATAATATAATACACAGTTGCACCACTGTTGTACCTTGACATCCAGATTTTCTAATTTTCCAGTGTATTTTCCTAAAATTTTCTTTCATAGAAATCTTGATTCTAAATCCGTGATTTACTATTTTGTTTAAAGAAAATCAAGAAGATCTGATGAGTTATGTTATGGTTAAATTAACTTTTTGATAATATGTTTATAGGTCCATATTAACATAACTGAGTTAAGAAAAAAATCATTTACTTGCCCAGCCTTGATTATATTATAAAATTATAAAAACGATTGGGACATACAATATAGGTATGACATATGTTAAAGAAATTTCTAAATTTCAAAAGTACAAATGCAATTATTTTTTTCATAGACATTCGGTTGACATTTTGATAAAATTAAATTTTAAAATAAAAATTTTTTTTTTTTTTTAATTTAAAAAAAATTATAAATTTGAACATGAAACTTTTCGCCGCAATATATATAGGGGTGGTCCAAAAAAACTGAAAAAAAAATTCAAAAAGAGTACCCCCCCCCAATTTTTTTAAGCGATAAGAAAAATAATATTGCGAAAATTTGAACTTTATAACTCAACCCCTTCCCGTGCCGCAATAGGGCAGAGTTTTTTTCATTTTTTTTTAATTATTTCAAAATCTAAAACTTTTACAAAGAACATTTAAGTAATAAATTATAGAGAAATATACTGTCTAACCTTAATTTGGTTTACAAATACGTATATTTGAGAATACGTATTACGTATAAACAAAATATTTAATTTATATATTAGTTTTTTCATATGAAATAATGGATTAAATAGAATTTGTATAATAACCTTTTTTGTAGACATTATGTTTTTCTATAATTTATAGTTTAAAATTTTTTTTATAAAAGTTTAAATTTTAAAATTTTCTTATCAAATAAAAAAATAGGGAGGGTAGTCATTTTGAGCATAGCCCATTCGGCTCCCGATTTTCCTAAACGGCTCCCGTTTTCAAAAAGGTCAATTCCCAAACGGCTCCCGTCAAAAAAGGTTTTACGAACAGGTCAATACCCAAACGGCTCCCATCGAAAAAAGGTTTACTATCAGGTAAAATCCGGGTAGTAATCCTGTTTTTTACAACACAAATTCCTTCCCACTTCATACAGACTTAGGACTCTTTCTAAAGAGGTGTGGTTAAAAATGTGTTGTTGTTTTTTAAGGTTAAATTATAAAAATTATATTCTGTGAATTAAATGTAAAAAAGTTTTAAAAAATAGACAAAAATGTATGTATAAAAATATAAAAAAAAATTATGAAATAGGTAAATTTTTGATGCACAATTTTTTTATATAATCGATGGTAGTTATTTTACTTGATGAAAATTCTCGGATAATGTTATCAATGAGCTCCTGTTTTTTTGTTGGTTTTGGTGTATTTACACCACTCCGAGCTTTAATTTGTGTTTCGGATTGTATTTCGGTTAGTATGTCAATAACCTTAAAAATATTAGGATAAGCAGAATTGTATTCGTTGTTGAATCTGCTGTGGAACGATTCACAGCCATTTGTGGTCAAAGCAAGGGAAGATGAACATTCAGCCCACATTTCAGGAGGAAAACGACTATCTGACATCATATAATTTTCAAAAATATAGTCGAACACTATGTCCACTTTATCGTCTATCGGTTTGACAGCCATTAAATCATCTGTAAAACAGTTCAATACTTCTGACGGTGGTAGGTAAAGAAGGCCAAATAAATATTTTAGAGATTTTCCTATTTCAGAATCTTTGTTTCTAAATTCTGATGCAAGTCCAACTGACTGGATTTTCCGCAACCAACTTTGACCCAAATGGAATCTACATCCCTTTATTTTTACTGATGGCCACGTTTTTCGTATTGCAAAATGAATAGCCTCTTCAAAATCTGCAAAAACAACTTGTGGGTCAATGTAATCACACAATGCTGAAAAAGCTTTTCCGTAGGTAACCGAGGTTTTATTAGGCAAAAAACAGTAAATCAGGGGAAGATAGTATCCGTTATGTAAAACATGGATGGTAAACATTTGGTAAAAAAATTTTGGACAACACTTAAACGTGCCATCAGCATAAATACTACGGCTATTCTTGAGAATGTTCAAGTAGGTGTTACATGTAAGAATAACAATATTTGATGCTGTATTATTATGAAATAAAAAATTCTCGCCTGTCAAAGTCTTAATACCAATTTTATCTAAAGGATCCTGCGCTTCCTCTGTCGATTTAGGTAATTTTGGTAGTAATTTTGAACGTGCATAATATACTGTCTTACGAATAGCATTGACATCTTGTGTGGTCAAAACATGTAAATCATTAGGTACAAGTTCACTTCGGAGAAGTTTCGCGGGCCTTTCGTGCAAATTTTCTTGCGCTTTACGCTTTAAGTTATTGCTAATCTCCCTCCTCCTTAAAACACTGACATCTAATTGATCGTGGTTATGGTCCAGCTGTTCATCGTACCTTTCACCAATACTGTTTTGCTTAAAATAAGCCTTACAGCTACGTGTTGTACATTTCCAACGCTCCGCGTCGTCAGTGAGTTTTTTGTGAAAAGAAAACCAAAAATGTTCTATAAATTTTTTTTCACGGATTTCACTTGACATCTCAGAACATACACACAAC
>NC_042494.1:153528966-153529986 GCF_005508785.2 Acyrthosiphon pisum
CATGTTTTTTAACTAGATACGACTTTTAGAACGAAGTTGTTTCTAGTCGTATCTAAACTTACGACTTTTTTCGTTGGAAATTTATATGATTTTAAAATCGTATCTATACTTACGACTTTTTTCGTTGGAAATTTATATGATTTTAAAATCGTATCTATACTTACGACTTTTTTCGTTGAAAATTTATATGACTTTATAATCGTATCTATACTTACGTCTTTTTTCGTTGGAAATTCATATGAATAAATTATGATAATAATAATATTATTAGGTACCTATTGGCTATTATATTTTATTATATTATTAATTTTTTATAATACGTCATAACATTTCCTACTTCCTTTTAATATTGAATGCAGGGACGGATATTTGGGCCTAGCATCCCCCCCCCCTCTACGACAACTCATTATAACAATACAAAGTTATAGTAAAATTATAAACAAAAAAAACTTTTTTTCAAAATATGTTATTATAAAATAATAAAAGTATAAAATATTATTAAATAGTAAAGACTAGTAGTAGTCATGATTCCTTATAATAATAAATTTAAGGAAAAAGCAGCTTGATAATATTTATAACAACAACAAACATTATAACAATACAAAGTTATAATAAAATTATAAACAAAAAACTTTTTTTCAAAATATGTTATTATAAAATATAAAAGTATAAAATAATATTAAATAGTAAAGACTAGTCTGTAGTAATCATGATTCCTTATAATAATACATTTAAGGAAAAGCAGCATGATAATATTTATAACAACAACAAACATAACAATACAAAGTTATAATAAAATTATAAACAAAAAACTTTTTTTCAAAATATGTTATTATAAAATATAAAAGTATAAAATAATAATATTAAAGAGTAAAGACTAGTCTGTAGTAATCATGATTCCTTATAATAATACATTTAAGGAAAAGCAGCATGATAATATTTTTAACACACAAATATTATAACAATACAAAGTTATAATAAAATTATAAACAAAAAAAAACTTAAAAAAAATTTTTTTTC